>NC_079194.1:118669190-118969190 GCF_029499605.1 Hyla sarda | reverse complement strand
GGGACCCGCCGGCAATGGCCGACGCCCGCGATCTCGCGGGCGTCCGCCATTAACCCCTCAGGTGCCGGGATCAATACAGATCCCGGCATCTGCGGCAGTGCGCTATTTGAATGAATGACCGGATCGCCCGCAGCGCTGCTGCGGGGATACGATCATTCAGAACGCCGCACGGAGTTCCCCTCACCTTCCTCCGTCCGGCTCCCGGCGTCTCCTGCTCTGGTCTGAGATCGAGCAGACCAGAGCAGAAGATCGCCGATAACACTGATCTGTTCTATGTCCTATACATAGAACAGATCAGTATTAGCAATCATGGTATTGCTATGAATATTCCCCTATGGGAACTATTGAAGTGTAAAAAAAAATGTAAAAAAATGTAAAAGTAAAAGAAAAAAAAAAGTGAAAAATCCCCTCCCCCAATAAAAAAGTAAAACGCCCGTTTTTTCCTATTTTACCCCCAAAAAGCGTAAAAAATAAATTTTATAGACATATTTGGTATCGCCGCGTGCGTAAATGTCCGAACTATTAAAATAAAATGTTAATGATCCCGTACGGTGAACGGCGTGAACGAAAAAAAAAAATAGTCCAAAATTGCTACTTTTTTAATACATTTTATTAAAAAAAAATTATAAAAAATGTATTAAAAGTTTTTTATATGCAAATGTGGTATAAAAAAAAGTACAGATCATGGCGCAAAAAATGAGCCCCCATACCGCCGCTTATACGGAAAAATAAAAAAGTTAGAGGTCATCAAAATAAAGGGATTATAAACGTACTAATTTGGTTAAAAAGTTTGTGATTTTTTTTAAGTGCAACAATAATAGAAAAGTATGTAATAATGGGTATCATTTTAATCATATTGAATCTCAGAATAAAGAACACACATCATTATTATCATAAATTGTACAGCGTGAAAACGAAACCTTCCAAAATTAGCAAAATTGCATTTTTTGGTTTTAATTTCACCACAAAAATAGTGTTTTTTGGTTGCGCCATACATTTTATGATATAATGAGTTATGTCATTACAAAGGACAACTGGTCGCGCAAAAAACAAGCCCTCATACTAGTCTGTGGATGAAAATATAAAAGAGTTATGATTTTTAGAAGGCGAGGAGGAAAAAAGGAAAACGTAAAAATTAAATTGTCTGAGTCCTTAAGGCCAAAATGGGCTGAGTCCTTAAGAGGTTAAGGATGCAGGGTGTACCTGTACATTCTGGTCCCAATACCAGGGTTTGAAGCTTGCTCAAGAGCTGAGCACACTTCATACCCCGTAGGTCCCAGTTGCTATCAGCAGCCAGGACCCAGGGTTAATGGCGGGCATCACCGATTGGGCCGATGCCCGACATGAACCCTTTAGACTCTGCAATAAAAGTTAATTGCAGTGTCTGAAATGTTAAAGGGGTACTCCACTGGCCAGCTTTCCATCACGCCCCCTCCCATTGACTTGTATTGAGGGAGCATGGTCATGATGTCATGAGGGGCATGGCCGACCCCGCAGCGCGAAAACAGCGTTGGGAACATTTAGTTCCAAATGCTGGCCAGTGGAGAACCCCTTTAAGAAAAGGATCCCGGCAGCTCAGCAGAGCTAATCGGTACCATCGCGGTGAAACTGCGAAGTTCCGATCAACTGAGAGGATGGCAGGAGGCCCTCACCCGCCGCCTTGCCGTTTGATTGGTGCTCTTATGTCCCTAGCCAGCCATGGCAGGCTGGAGCAGCAGAGCACTGATAACACTGATCAATGCTGACCCAAAGGTCAGCATTGAACAGTGTATGCAATCGATAGATTACATCGTATAGCCCCCTATGGGGGACTAAAAAAAGTTAAAAAGTGTATAAAAAAAAAAAGATAATAAATGTGAATAAGCCCCTCCCCTAATAAAAGTTAGAATCACCCTCATTCCCCATTTAAAAAAAATAAATAAAAATATTGTAATCCAAAATAAACATGGTGGTTAGTTAAACAGCACAGACAATGTCATACATGTAAAAAAAAAGTCAAAATTGTGCAATTGTGTCATATACCATAACATTTTTTAGAAAAAGCGATCAAAAAGTCCCATTAAAATAAAAATGGTGCCGATAAAAACTGCAGACCACGGCACAATAAATGAGCCCTCATTGAGCCCTGTATACGGAAAAATAAAAAAGTTTTAAAGGGGTCAGAATATGACAATTTTAAACATACAAATTTTGGTGCATGTAGTCGGGGCTGAGAGGCATCAATCCGGATCATCGTTAAGCACTGCTATGCGCATATAACTGCTTTCGTCAGAGCCGATAAGAGGCTGACTCTGATCTATTTTTCCTCTTATACTTTGTCCCCGTGCCGTCTGGGTATAGAGGATAGATCTTAACGCTATTGCGCATACAAGTGTACTCAGTGGGCTCCTAACTGCGAGCCTCCAGCGCTGCAAAAACAGTTTATTGGACATATCCTATTACATACATTGGACTATAAACCCCCACCATTGTCCCACCGTTTAAGTGCAATACTATTTTAAACGTCATGTTTTAAATGTTTATAACTAACTTTTACCATTCTATTTTAGTGAGCTGTCGGCGGCAAGGGCCCTGCCCCAGACCTCACAGTATTATTCAATAAATGTAATTAGATTTTATATCTTATTATCAGACACTTCCTTTCTTTCTTATTTATCTCTGTTTATTCTGCCTTATTCTAAATTTTCTTCCTAGCCTAGTAGGACTGCTATTTTTCCATTTTTTTTATTTACAAATCTGTTTAACTTTCTGGCTTTAAAAAAAAAAAAAAAAAAAGGTTTTCACCGGAGTACCCCTTTAATTATTACTGAAAAGTGCACTGCGTAGAAATGGCAGCCCCCAAAACGTACAAAATGGTGGTTTTTTGCTTTTTATTTCACCCCACAAATAAGTTTTTTTTTCTGTTTTGCCGCAGATTATGTTATAAAATAAGTTATGTAATTACAAAGTACAATTGAGGAAAATTTGCCGGGTCCTTAAGGCCAAAATCGGCTGAGTCCTTAAGGGGTTAAATATAGCTCTTACTCCCCATTTAGCATCATTGAGCCTTGGGTACTCACTATTCAATTGTGCTCTGGTTGTCTTTTCTGGGATCACTTCTGGTAAGTATCAACCGCTGCATTCCAGAAACACACTTACTTGACCTGCCATTTTGAAGATTCGGCCTGTGTCAATGTTGCTCATATCCTTTTACTTGCCTATTTTTCCTGTTTCCATCACATCACGACTGTTATTTTGATTAATACAGTCCTCCCCTTAAAGTGTACCTGTCATTAGCAAAAACTTTTTATACAATGTAGAAATAACAGTATATTTGTAATATGCATTGGTTACAAAATGTGTATATTTTTGTCCCTGCAGCTCCGTGCATTGAGGACAAGCAGGGCTCTGTGCATTGAGGACAAGCAGGGCTATGTGCACTGATGACAAGCAGGGCTCTGTACACTGAGGACAAGCAGGGCTCTGTACACTGAGGACAAGCAGGGCTCTGTCCAGTGAGGACAAGCAGGCTCTGTCCAGTGAGGACAAGCAGGGCTCTGTCCACTGAGGACAGGCAGGGCTTTGTCCACTGAGGACAAGCAGGGCTCTGTACACTGAGGACAAGCAGGGCTCTGTACACTGAGGACAAGCAGGGCTCTGTACACTGAGGACAAGCGGGGTCCTGTGCACTGAGGAAAAGCAAAGCTCTGTGTACTGAGGACAAACAGGGTCCTGTGCACTGAGGACAAGCAGGGCTCTGTACACTGAGGACAAGCAGGGCTCTGTGCACTGAGTACAGGCAGGGCTCTGTCCACTGAGGACACGCAGGGCTCTGTGCACTGAGGACAAGCAGGGCTCTGTGCACTGAGGACAAGCAGGGCTCTGTGCGCTGAGGACAAGCAGGGCACTGTACACTGAGGACAAGCAGGGCTCTGTACACTGAGGACAAGCAGGGCACTGTACACTCAGGACAAGCAGGGCTCTGTACTCTGAGGCTCTATTACATACTCCAGGCTCACACAGCAGGGTGATTGACAATCCAGAAGCCTGCACAGAGCCCTGATTGTCCTGCCCTCACTTCCTGTATTTGGTCTCCTCATACAGACACACAGGCAATAGCTGCAGAGACAGCATTTGTTTCACCCAAAAATGCAAATTTTTTTAACCAATGTATATTACAAATATATACAGTACAGACCAAAAGTTTGGAAACATCTTCTCATTCAGAGTTTTCTTTATTTTCATGACCATGAAAATTGTAGATTCACACTGAAGGCATCAAAACTATGAATTAACACATGTGGAATTATATACATAACAAAAAAGTGTGAAACAACTGAAAATATGTCATATTCTAGGTTCTTCAAAGTAGCCACCTTTTGCTTTGATTACTGGTTTGCACACTCATTCTCTTGATTAGCTTCAAGAGGTAGTCACCTGAAATGGTCTTCCAACGGTTCCCAGAGATGCTTAACACTTGTTGTCCCTTTTGCCTTCACTCTGCAGTCCAGATCACCCCCAAACCATCTCGATTGGGTTCAGGTCCGGTGACTGTGGAGGGCAGGTCATCTGGCGCAGCACCCCATCACTCTCCTTCTTGGTCCTTACACAGGTAAAAAATAGCCCTTACACAGCCTGGAGGTGTGTTTGGGGTCATTGTCCTGTTGAAAAATAAATGATGGTCCAACTAAACACAAATCGGATGGAATAGCATGCCGCTGCAAGATGCTGTGGTAGCCATGCTGGTTCAGTCATGCTGCCTTCAATTTTGAATAAATCCCCAACAGTGTCACCAGCAAAGCACCCCCACACCATCACACCTCCTTCTCCACACCAGCACACCTGTGAAGTGAAAACCATTTCAGGTGACTACCTATTGAAGCTCAACAAGAGAATGCCAAGAATGTGCAAAGCAGTAATCAAAGCAAAAGGTGGCTACTTTGAAGAACCTAGAATATGACATATTGTTTCACACTTTTTTGTTATGTCTATAATTCCACATGTGTTAATTCATAGTTTTGATGCCTTCAATGTGAATCTACAATTTTCATAGTCATGAAAATAAAGAAAACTCTGTATGAGAAGGTGTGTCCAAACTTTTGGTCTGTACTGTGTATGTGTATATATATATATATATATATATATATATATATATATATATATATATATATATTATAGTTATTCCCATTAAAGTATTTGCTAACGACAGGTACACTTTAACAAGTGTGGTTGTAACAAGATAACTAATCTTATTTACTTCATTTGTCAATGTTGTTATGACTGATTGGTGTAGTATAGTATATCTGAAGGAGCATTTTGTTAAACAGAATAATTCTTTGATGGTGATGCCATTGTTAATGAGTTTTGACCCATGTTATATAATTTGCCGTAACTTAGGTCAGAAGTAACTGATATCACTCTTGCAAGTGAACACATGTAGTATTATACCCGAATAAATCTGTAGAATTAAAAGGGACGCCATTGTGGAATCTTAGTATAAAGCTGATTTATAAAAGATTATTCATTATCTCTCCTAAATCAGCTTTAACAATTTTTTTACATAGTGATGCTCCTTTCTTTTGAGGCAGTGTATGAACCTATACTGTGAGATACTATCTGTTGAGCTGATAAATTGGCACTAATCATGTGGCATGCTGTCTGTTGAGACAGTGTATCTAAGCCTATTGATTATCTAATGAGTATCTGAATTTTTATTGTGACTTCAAATTGGCCAGTGCCCCAGAGTATAGCTGGTTACTGGGACCCTACCAGTCAGCTGTTATCACCAGGGGAGCAGCAAAGTAATTGCTCATTTTACCATCACATGGTGCCCATTCAATCCAATGGGTCCTCCAGAGCAGAAAGCTGTGCTAAATATAATAGAGAGGAGGCAGTAGATAGAGCTCAGAGAACTCTATGGTTACCCACGTTAAGACAGCAGGTGAGGTGGCGAATAAATGAAGAATACAAGACACTTGGTGAGATAGTTGGCGATGGACGGTGCATGGGTTAACATAGCCCTCATAGAGGACAGCTGGTGAGGTGGCGAATAAATTAAGAATACAAAACACTTGGTGAGATAGTTGGCGATGGAGGGTGCATGGGTTAACATAGCCCTCATAGAGGACAGCAGGTGAGGTGGCGAATAAATGAAGAATACAAGACACTTGGTGAGATAGTTGGCGATGGAGGGTGCATGGGTTAACATAGCCCTCATAGAGGACAGCAGGGAGGTGGCGAATAAATGAAGAATACAAGACACTTGGTGAGATAGTTGGCGATGGACGGTGCATGGGTTAACATAGCCCTCATAGAGGACAGCTGGTGAGGTGGCGAATAAATGAAGAATACAAGACACTTGGTGAGATAGTTGGCGATTGACGGTGCATGGGTTAACATAGCCCTCATAGAGGACAGCAGGTGAGGTGGCGAATAAATGAAGAATACAAGACACTTGGTGAGATAGTTGGCGATGGACGGTGCATGGGTTAACATAGCCCTCATAGAGGACAGCTGGTGAGGTGGCGAATAAATGAAGAATACAAGACACTTGGTGAGATAGTTGGCGATTGACGGTGCATGGGTTAACATAGCCCTCATAGAGGACAGCAGGTGAGGTGGCAAATAAATGAAGAATACAAGACACTTGGTGAGATAGTTGGCGATGGACGGTGCATGGGTTAACATAGCCCTCATAGAGGACAGCTGGTGAGGTGGCTTTCATTGGAACTGGTCAGTAGTTGGCAGGGTGCCTGTCCTGACCCAAAGCTTTAGATCATCTCTGACAGTGACTATATCACAGAAGATCCTCTGTGATACCACAAGGATTAGGCGATTAGAGGCCTGTGTTGTTATTTTCTGCTTCCCATATAAGAGAGCATGCCTGTGCGGATTAGCCTGTCCCTTGATCTATTAAACCAACAGCCGCGTATGAAGAAGCAGCTTTACTGACAGATGCCTTACTGCAGATTTTGGGGGCAGAATACATCTTTTATATTTGCAATCTATCCTCACCCTCATTGTGCCACGAAAGGCATTCTTGAATCTCCTTGATCAGGGTTTAATATGGAATAGCGGCCTTTTCTCCAAGGTTCTCGGCATTCCACATCATCCTACCTCTACAATAGGTAATTGAGAGAGATACGTCCTTGCACGTGCCTGGAGGGGATGACACTGCCAGCTGTCCTCTCTGCTTATATTACACAGAACTGTTTATTAGCTAGGAAGCCTAATATCCCATATTTATATAGTTTAGAATATTTCAAAGTATAACATAGTAAAATGGCAGCTATCACCAACCGCACCAGATCAACCATAGGCTCATCTTATGAAAAGTTACATTATCAGGTAACTGCTGCATATACAGTATACAAAGTCAAAGTACTGGGGTATTCCGAGAATCCCACCTAGAGGTCATTGGAGCCAACACCCTTTGGTGACCGTATGTATTTATATTAATTGCGTCCCTATTATAAGATACCTGTTTTATAACATTAAAGGGAAATTTTTGGGCTAAGTAGTCATGAGGATTGTGCTTCTCAGTGATTGACCGCTATCTGTGTATATATAAAGATCTATCTACAAAACTATACTACTAATCTGCTCAGGTCTTCTATAACATGATGACTGCATTTCTAATGTGACAGGTTCCCTTTAACCCATTTAGGACACAGGGCGTACCCATACGCCCCCGTTTCCGAGTCAATTCAGATCCGCAATTTGCGGCGATTCCAGGCTGAGCGAGTCTCTAATGACCCAATAGCCTAGAAAATAGGGATGATCGGAGATGTCAGAGACATCCCCGATCATCCTGAAGGATAGGAGCGAGGTGGCAATGATGCCACCTCCTATCCCCTGCCATTGGTCGGTTAGGCCTAAACCGACCAATGGCAGTTTGGGGCAGGGGGGTTGCAGTTGAAATCCCCGCTCTGCCCGCCCCTGGATGTCGAGCAGAGAGGGGGGGAGGGGAAGATGGCGGTGTGTACTGGAGCAGTGGAGGATGGCGGCGGGATCGGCGCAGGCAGCGGCGGGATCTGCGGCAGTGAGGAGGCGGCGGAGCAGCGCTGAAAGCAGCAGTGAAGATCAGTGGTAAGTGACCTTCACTGCTGCCTTCTAGGAGTTGCCAAACTACAACTCCCAGCATGTCCAGACAGCCAAATGCTGCCTGGGCATGCTGGGAGTTATAGTTTTGCAACATCTGGAGAGCCACAGTTTGGAGACCACTATACAGTGGTGCCCTAGCTGTAGCCCTAAAGATGTTGCAAAACTTCAACTCCAAGCATGCCCAGACTGCCCAGACATGCTGGGTGTTGTAGTTCTGTAACATCTGGCCCTTCAGATGTTGCAGAACTACAACTCCCAGCATGCCTGGGCAGTCTGGGCATTCTTGGAAGTGTAGTTTTGCAACATCTGGAGGGCTACAGTTTGGATACCACTACACAGTGGTCTCCAAACTGTTCTCCTCCAGTTGTTGCATAACTATAATTCCCAACATGCCCTTCGGCTGTCTGGGCATGCTGGGAGCTGTAGTTTTGCAACAACTGGAGGCACACTGGTTGGGAAACATTGTCTGTTTCCTAACTCAGTGTTTCCCAACCTGTGTGCCTCCAGCTATTGCAAAACTATAACTCCCAGCATGCACTGACGGACTATGCATGCTGGGAGTTGTAGTTTTGCAACAGCTGGAGACAAACAGGTTGGGAAACACTGAGTTAAGTAACAAATTCAGTGTTTTGCAACCACTGTACCTCCAGCTGTTGCATAACTACAACCCCCAGCATGTACGGACAGCCAAAGGGCATGCTGGAAGTTGTAGTAGTATGCCTCCAGCTGTGGCATAACTACAAGTCCCAGCATGCCCTTCTGCTCTCTGTGCATGCTGGGGGTTGTACTTTTTGCAACAACTGAAGGCACACTGATTGCGTTAAACTGAGAGTTGATTACCTAACTCAGTGTTTTGCAACCAGTGTGCCTCCAGCTGTTGCATAACTGCAACCCCCAGCATGCATGGACAGCCAAAGGGCATACTGGGAGATGTAGTTTTGCAACAGCTGGAGGTTTACCCGCCTCCCCCCCCCCCCCATGTAAATGTACAGGGTACATTCACACGGTCGGGTTTACAGTGAGTTTCTCGCTGCAAGTTTGAGATGCAATAAATTCTCCGCTGAAGCTCAAACTCCCAACGGGAAACTCGCTGTGAACCCCTGCCCGTTGGATTGTACCCTAAAAACACTACACTACACCTACACAAAATAAAGGGTAAAACACTACATATACCCCTACACAGTTGTCCCCCCCTCCCCCCCAATACAAATTAGAAACGTCTGGTACGGCACGGTTTCTAAAATGGAGCCTCCAGCTGTTGCAAAACAACAACTCTCAGTGTTGCCGGACAGCCATTGACTGTTCAGGCATGCTGGGAGTTTTGCAACAGCTGGAGGCACCCTGTTTGGGAAACACTGTCGTAGGGTAATTTTGGTATCGGAGGCAAGTGTAATTCTTGCATCTGGGTCTGTCCCTATGCAAATCCCAAATTTCGTCCTCAAATGCGCATGGCGTTCTCTCACTTCAGAGCCCTGTCGTATTTCAAGGCAACAGTTTAGGGCCACATATGGGGTATTTCTGTATTCCGGAGAAATTGCCTAACAAATTTTGGGGGGCTTTTTCTCCTTTTACCCCTCATGAAAAGGTATAGTTGGGGTCTACACCAGCATGTTATTGTAAAAAAATTACATTTTTATACACTAACATGCTGGTGTTGCTCCATACGTTTCATTTTCACAAGAAGTAAAAGGAAAAAAAGACCCCCAAAATTTGTAACGTACAGAAATACCCCATATGTGGACGTAAAATGCTCTGCGGGCGCACAACAAGGCTCAGGAGTGAGAGCACCATGTACATTTGAGGTGTTTTGCACAGGGGTGGCTGATTGTTACAACGGTTCTGACATAAATGTGACCCCATGTTGGAAACTACACCCCTCATGGAACGTAACAAGGGGTATAGTAAGCCTTAACACCCCACAGGTGTTTGACGAATTTTCATTGAAGTTGGACTTGAAAATTATTATTATTTTTTTTTGTCACTGAAATGCTGGTGTTTTCCCAAATTTTACATTTTCACAAGGGGTAATAGGGAAAAAAAAAACTATATTTGTAACCCCATTATGGAAATGCACCATATGTGGATGTAAAGTGCTCTGTGGGCGAACTACAGTGCTCAGAAGAGAAGGAGCGCCATTGGGCTTTTGGAGAGAGAATGTGTCTGGAATTGAAGGCCATATGTGTTTACAAGGCCCCCGTGGTGTCAGAACAGTGGACCCCCACATGTGACCCCATTTTGGAAACTACACCCCTCACAGAATGCAATTAGGGGTACAGTGAGCATTTACATCCGACAGGTGTCTGAAATGTAATTTTTCCTTTGCATGGCCCACTGTTCCAAAGATCTGTCTGGACACTAGTGGGGTGTAAATACTCACTTCACCCCTTATTAAATTCTGTGAGGGGTGTAGTTTCCAAAATGGTGTCACATGTGGGGGGTTTCTGCTGTTCTGGCACTATGGGAGGTTGGTTAATGCACATGGCACCCGACTTCAATTTCATAAAAATACTTTCTCCAAAAGTCCAATGGCGCTCCTTCTGTTTTGAGACATGTAGTGCGCCAGCAGAGCACTTAACATCCACATATGGGGTGTTTTCTTAATTGGGAGAAATCGGACTTCAAATTTTGGGGTCCATTTTCACCTATTACCCCTTGTGAAAAAGAAAAATTTGGAGTAACACCATCATTTTAGTGTTAAATATAACATTTTCCATTTTCCATTTTCACGTCCAACTTCAATGCAAAGGTGTTAAGGCTCCCTATACCCCTTGTTATGTTCCTTGAGGGGTGTAGTTTCCAAAATAGTATGCCATGTGGGAGTTATTTTGCTGTTCTGGCACCATGGGGGCTTCCTAAATGCAACATGGCCCCAAAAACCTTCACAGCAAAAAAAAATGTTTTAATCCCACAGTTGCTCTTTCCCTCTTGAGCCATGTTGTGAGCTCGCAGAGCACTTTGTCAACATATGAGGTATTTCCATACTCGAGAGAAATTGGGCTACAAATTTTGAGGGGCTTTTTCTCCATTTACCACTTTTAAAATGAAAAAATGGGGCTACAACAACATGTTAGTGTAAAAAAAATGCAGATTTAGCTTTTTCTCCTCCACTTTGCTGCTATTCTTGTGAAACACCTAAAGGGTAAACAAACTTTCTGAATATCATTTTGAATACTTTTACGGGTGTAGTTTCTATAATGGGGTATTTCTCACAGAAAGGCTTCTCAAATCCACTTCAAACTTAACTGGTCCATGAAAAAGCCCTCTAATGTCATCAAAAAGTAAAAACATGTCAACTTTATGATGCCAACATAAAGTAGACATTGTATTTGAGAATCAGTATAAAATTTATTTGGAATATCCATTTTCCTTACAAGTAGAGAGTTTCAAAGTTAGAAAAATGCAAAATTTTTTACATTTTGAGATTTTTCACCAAGAAAGTAGAATATGTCACGAAAAAACTATCTCGGAATCAGAATAGATGGTAAAAGCATCCCAGAGTTATTAATACATAAAGTGACAGTGGTCAGAATTGCAAAAAAAGGGGTATTCAAGGATTATTTTTTTTATTTGACTATGCTACAGGGGCTGTAAAGTTAGTGTAGTTCATAATATAGTGTCTGTATCTGTGTGTGATGGTTTTCTCCCAATTCTCCAATATTAATTTTTACCAGCATACAAAATGACTGTTGTCTCGGATTTTTCCCAGCTTGCAATGGGTGGAGGGATCAATCTGAAACTAATGCAAAAGCTGTAGGCACCCTGATTGAAAACCACACTGATTTGAATGGATGCAGCTCATTTACGTTTCAATGGGTGGGGTGGCTGATGTGTGGGAGGGAGGAAGATGGAATTGTGGGATTTGTAGTCAAAAAAAGAAAAGTCAAACAGGAAATACTAGTTCACAAATAGCTAGCCACAGTATTATGGTAATCTCACAACATAGTCATTTAGCCCCAAGACAAGCGCAGATCCTTCCTAAGCATGTCCATTACTGTCTGGCAGGTACATACTAAAATCATCTTATGCTGGATAATCCCTTTAAGGTGAAAAATGGCTGAGTCCTTAAGGGGTTAATACTGTTTAATGGATCTGTTCTGGTAATTTAAAAGAAAACGAAATTAAAAAATGTTAGCTACCCACTGGTAGTTCAGTGTATGGTACAAGTTCCACAAAAAAAAAAGGTAAAGCTTCTGGACCCCAAAGCAACATCAATAACAGGGCCCCTATCTAACATTTGTCATTACAATGCTGGTGTTGTCTTATAAGAGGGGCCTTTGGGACATTCTGTGGACTGTAGGGCCCAGGAACAAATGCTACCTATTCCCTGGTTGGACTTGATGGACGTATGTCTTTTTTCAACCATACTAACTATGTAACCTCTGCACGCCCTGTAGCTACACCTCACCGTTGCTCTCATTGCCTTGTGATATTACCTACCTCTCTATACTATGAGTCGATCAAAATAATTGTCCACGCATATTCTATCCACTGACTCAGCATTCCTCGTGTTGCAGCAGAGCACTATATCTACGAATCACGAGAACCAGCAGCTGTAATATACGTTACAGTGTGGTAGTTCTTGTGTCACATTGGAAGGATACTGTGGTCTGCGCCTCTACTGAAAATCACTGCACGCCGAGGCAAATTACTTCCGGTTTGTGGTAAATCTATAACTGATGGAAGAAATTTGCACAGCCTTTTGGAAATCTGCCAAAGGGTTCACAATTGATCTCGACCTACAGCATTTTCCAAGAAGTTGATTTAAGGCCATGTTGAATACAGACCTCAGTATGGGATAAACCACTCTTATGTATCCAAAACCGGCAGAGCTAGGGCTCTCAAAACAGTAATAATTTGGTACTGGACCCTTTAAGGATCTGTTGATTTATGGGGCTGACAGATATTGGGTGTCCATGAATGTATATATTAAAAGTTATGTGAGGATAACAATTTCATGTTGTATATTATCTGTATCATTTTCCAACACTTTGTATACCTTTAATAAATTTGGCGCAAACCAAATTTATTAACCAAAGATAGGCTAGTCTTCTTAAACATCTGTCAAGGACTCCACCTACCTGTACCATGTGACTCATTTGAACTTTTTTTCTACCTATAAAAGAAGGAAAGTGGCATGGTGTGACTGCTCCCAACACTTGAAAGCATTTATCAACCAAGTTAGTGTCCCTCTGCAGCCTTCCTGTCCAACAACAAACCGGCAAAACCAATTTCCCTCTAAGGAATGACAGAACTCCATTTGCACTCAGTTGACTCCCACACACAGGCAGAAACAGGAATGAGGTTATTACCCAGAATACAACGTGTTATGAGGCATGTCAGGTAAAACAGAATCAACCTCTAATATCAACCTCTAGGCTTTGACCTAATATACCAAGAGTTAATAAGCAAACAGAGTTTACAATGACTCTTAGCAACAAACAAAAAATGGCACAAAATGCTAATACCTATGATAAGGCACTCGAGACAGAATATACAGTATATCTAATACAAAAAACAATGGCCCAGATTTATCAAACTGTGTTAGAGAAAAATAGAGTGACTTTCCCACGGCAACCAATCACAGCTCAGCTTTCACTTTACCTCAGCTCGTTAGCTGAGCTGTGATTGGTTGCTGTGGGATAATCACTCTATTTTTTCTCTCACACACTTTGATAAATCTGGGCCAATATGTAAGGAATATATATATATATATATATATATATATATATATGTATAGTATAATCTTCCAATAGGGGACACTCACGGGGAATAAAAAAGTGTCCGCTATTGAGAGGCTAAAAAAGAAGGCTGAAAAATCTTTCTAAATGACTGAATACTGTTCTGTACTCTCTGCAGAGTGTAATTACCTATAAGACATGATAAAAAGCAAAATTACAGTAGAATCTCTGAGTGTCATTTAATCACCCCTTATCAACCCCTGTATTATTTTATCCCCCCTTTATATACTGTGAGAGGGGTATATAAAAAAAGAAAATGCAGAGGTGGCGCCTTGATAGTGCCGTTACCTTTGTAAAACAAGGGTGATTGCAAAATGAATGAAAAAATTCCGCTCACCATTTTGAGTTTTGCTACAGTACAGGCACAACTCTGGGATGTGCTTGAAACTGGTGTGCAGCAAGGTTCCGGGGGCCACTTGCTGTCGGCACTGCTGGCAGGTGGTCGGGATGCAGGCAGATGTGGCGAGGTTCCGGGAGCCGCTGGATGTTCGCATCGCTGGCAGACGGTCGGGATGCAGGCAGATGCGGCGAGGTTCTGGGAGCTGCTGATTGTTGGTACCGCTGGCAGGCGGTCAGGAGGCAGGCTGGAGTGGGTTGCGGGCATCCATGGCAGGGGACAGACCCAAAATCCGACTGGTTGTACAGCGCTTCAACGGGAGGATAAAGGCAATTTTCGCAGGAATACTGTGTTAACTTTTTATTTCCAATGTACCATTAGTATACACAGGCAATATTATTTCCACAGATTCGGGATGTGCAGGACAACACATTTCAAGAGGGGATTCCTCTCTTCGTCAGGGACCTCCGGCCCTGTGATCGTGAGTCATCAGACCTGGAGCGATGTTCGCTCTGGTGGCTGATGATAGCAGGGTGCTGCATGAAAGATTGCGGGGGTCCCCAGTGGCAGTACCCCCGCGATCAGGCATCTTATCCTCTATCCTTTTCATAGGGGATAAGATGTATTAGGGCCGAAGTACCCTTTTAAGTATTATGGGACTCTGCTGGGGAATTAAAGGGGTTATCCACCATAAGGTGATTTTAGTACGTACCTGGCAGACAGTAATGGACATGCTTAGGAAGGATCTGCGCTTGTCTTGGGGCTAAATGGCTATGTCATGAAATTACCATAATACTGTGGCTGGCTTTTTGTGAACTGGTATTTCCTGTTTGAGCTTTTCTTTTTTGCCTACAAATCCCATAATTCCATTTTCCTACCTCCCACACATCAGCCACCCTACCCATTGAAACATAAATGAGCTGCATCCATTCAAAAGACCTGTGGTTTTCAATCAGGGTGCCTACAGCTGTTGCATTAATTGCAGTTTGATCTCTCTCCCACCAAGGGATCCCTCCACCCATTGAAGCAGACAGGCTCCCTGTCATCAGCTGACTAGTGAGTCCGCATTGCAACCTGGGAAAAATCGTATGCTGCTTCTTTTACAGTCATTTTGTATGCTGTTAAAAATAAATATTGGGGTGAAGATCACATAAGAATTGTGAGAAAACCATCACACACAGTATACAGATTCTACTGTATACAGTATATGGATATGAACATAAAATACATATGTATGAAAAAGGGAAAATAAAAATAATAATAAAAACATACCTACAGTATATAAAACTGCAGACACAGACGCTTCGAAGTATTTTCAATTGTCTTGTGGGAATAAGATGCAAAATTTATAAATCCAGAAAGATTTACAGTAAATTCATTTTTGGAATCAATTCAGACAATCTATGGTATGGTATAGTATCCAAAATATTTATATAATAAATGGGAAAACAAATACATTTTAAACTTTTTTAAATCTTTTTTTTTAACAATTGCAAATGAATGTTATCGTGTTTATTATCCTAATGCACCCTGCCCCCCAACTAGGTGTAATAGGAGTACTAAATGGTAGGCCTTGGTGTCTTTACTAGCCCTCGAACTACAAGTGTTTGCATAGAAGGTCTGGGCCAGTGAAGCATGAAACCACAGACTTTGGGGGTATTATATTTGTCTTAGGACAGTGAAAACTTAGGCTAGACAGTCTACAAATGCACCATATTTATACCAGTGGCCTAGGCTGTTTAAAAATCTGGCACATCTTAACCTGCATAGTCTTTAGTTTTGCGCTAAAAACATGTGCCAAAAATGTAAGATTCTGTGGCACAAAATATTCCATCTGTGGGTTTATTTTAAGATACACTGGAATTGCCGGTGTGAGGTTAGATTTCCGAACCCATGCAAAAAACGAACCGCTCCTCCCCTCAGCTCTTTCACTCCGCGAAAGAGCTGAGGAGAGGAGCGGTTGGTTTTTGCATGGGTTCGGAAATTTCACCTCACCTCACACTGGCTGACGGTGATGAGCAGGGTTGTGGATGGGTGTTGCTTGATACATGGGCTAGTCAGGCTGAGAGAAGGAAGAGACCAAGAAGTGTGAGAGCAACTCAGGTGTGAGAAGGCCACCAAGAAAAGAAGGTGCCAGGTGATGCTCTGTTGACATGTGGGGCTTTTGCCAGCAGTGAAGGGTATAGGTATGACTGAAATGGAAGTCCATAGATGTTCCTGGAGGGGCTTGACTAATATAGAGGCCGAGCATCCCAATTCCTTTACCCTACTGAACCAAAGATTATTATGGTGACCTTATTACAAGTATACAGCAAACTAAGATTGTACAGTCTTTGTGATGCCCCCATCCATAAGAATACATATCCCTTCCTCCATCCTGTGCTTCGGTGCAATTCTGGTTACATTTGTATATATGTTTCTATAACTGCCAAGCACACCTGCAAGTACAGTAATAATGGGCTCTGCATTTAAAGAACCGTGTTCGTCCATTTATTGCAGCACCACCACTTTCAATGAGGCGTTCACCATGCCACTTGTTACCCACCATCACACGCCTGTAGGGGTAAACCACATCAGTCGCACCTAAACTGCTCCTCACAGGCTGACACGTTTTGGCTACTTTAGAGTAACTCCTTGCCTTTCAGCCATTATAGTCCTCAGGCTCACAAGCCCACTAGGTTATTGATGCTTCCAAGGTCTCATGTGCAGCAAGCTCCCATCTCTAGCTCTACCACTCATAGCTGCTCCAAGGATCTCCATCACTCACAGTCTCACAACTCATTGACTTATTCCTTGGCGGCTGTACGCCGGCCTTCCTACTGCTCATTCTCAGAACAAATCTTTCTGACATGTCAAGCATTTTACATGCACACACTCTCTCTTTTGGTGCCAAACACTGTCTTCTATTGATGTACTTCTATACCTTCCTACCTATGTTGTGGTGTGGCATCTTGGACCACTAACGCTCGCGGTCACTTGAGTGTATATCTCGAGTCCAGTATAAAGGCCCTTGCTGACTGACACCTTCTCTGCCAGCTGGTGTCCAGGAAACCTTATTACTGGTGCCAACTACCCTTACAGGTCATGGCGGATGGCAGCAACAAGAGAAGCAATCAACCCTTTTAAAGACACATACCTAAATTGTGAGATTCATACCCCTGAGGAAAACTTTAATTTCAGTTTTCTCTATCTCTTACTACCAAGGTAACACTATGGAGGACTTCTTTAAAGATTTTCGGCTCATTTGGCTGTTTCCCTATTCAGCATGTTGCACATGCTACTCCTGGGTTTTACATTCACAGAATGATTTCATTTACAAATCAAAGCCTGAATTTGTTTGTATGTACATTACACACCAGCCTAGACCATTTGCACACAGATGCCTCTTGGTTGACATTAGCAGGGGGTCTGTGAACCCCACCTTAAGTACTGTTACTGTAGTTTATACTAATAAGGATTCATTACTGGCCACTCTTATTGATAAATAAGATCATTATCAGTTTTGTGCCCACTTGGAACACTTACCTTTTGTACTGGGAATTCCTGCTTATGTCAAGACACCACCGCATGATTTATAAACCACCCTGTGAGCACATGCTGGCCAGCGGCCCAACCAAACAGCATGCCAGGAAAGCCGGGGGCTCTGGAAGTGCCACTGAGACATTCGGGCCTGTCTTGTTGTGTATGGCTTTGTATATATTACCTTTTCAGAGAGGCGCACAGGACTCCCTAAAGTGAACAGTGCAAGGTAATACACAGGGGTTGGGATAATGCCCCATTGATGGATTATATTTGAGGCTGAGTCATTTGCAGCTCCTGCTATTAATATCTTACAGTAACCCTACTGTTCAATAATGCTTCCTGCTGCCTCTGGAATGAGTTGGTCTCCATTGAAGACTTGAAAGATTTCCTAAAAAGCTGCACAGACTGATGGAAGTTGCAGGAGAAGGTGTTTGCTGAGAGAATTGAAAGAAAAACCCCAGGGATGTAGCTGTGATGAGTATGTGAAAATTGTAAGCTCCACTGTATCAGCACAAGCTGGCCGCCCCCTGCTACACACAGATGAGACAAGATACAGAGTTGCAATTTTTTTGCATCTGAAATCTCTCTGCATCAGAAGAACAAGACTGGGGCAAGGAGTATAGCTGTAGGGGTGCAGAAGCAGTCGTACACAGGCCCTGGTACCTGAGAAGGTCCAATGTCCCCTCTCTCGAAAACTGAAACAAAAGACAGACAGTGCTCCGTAGTGTATTAACCAAGGGATGCACGAGGGAGGATAAGACACAATGCACGCTTACCCCAGGACGTTACACTCCACCATGGTATATAGCATGAGATGATAAATGACTGCAGCCCTTCCACGTCCAATAGTATAATCATGGAAAGGAGCCTCCAAGGTTCGACGGGATAGCAAGGCGCTGACACAGAGGTAAAATGGGAACTGACGTTTTAATCACCCATGATGCAACGCGTTTCACAGTACAACTGCTTCATCAGGCATGATGCCTGATGAAGCAGTTGTACTGTGAAACACGTTGAGGGCCCTAGTACTAATTTTGCACAGGGGGCCTAGGACCCTTGAGTTACACCACTGTACTAAGCTAGGCTAACTATATGGATTTAATTGCCTTTTCTTTTTAACAGACTTGAGAAGCTATACTATTAAAGGTATTTTTTTCATACATATGTCTGCCAATCCAATAATATGGAATAAAGGAATTATTTTAAAATATAGTATACTCTTTGGGTTGTCTAAAATATCTGTGTACTTTCAGAAGCTGTGCCAGTTATTCTGTGGCTTTGTCTTGTATTGACGCACAGTCCCATTCATTCCAAGGGAGATAAGGTGGAATATCAAACACAGACCTTAGATAAAAGCTGTTTGGATCCAAATATTAATGCTGGCCTTCATTGCATATTCCTAATAATAGTTTTTACTAGTGATCGGATATGTGCTGGTATAATCTAGACTGAAAATTCATAGTCTCCTAATGTTATAATCCAGATTTCTGTTTATTCCTATATGCAGGGAACATCTCCCAACCTGTCACATCCAAGGAGCCCAATCGATAATGGTGAACACAGTCCCTTTTTAAGGTATTTTCCTGCACTTTATTATCATTTTTCAGTAATATTATTATTTGTTGGCTCGAATACCTACCTAGAAAATATACTGGCAATTATTCTGGAATCCCTTAACCAGCAGTGGCACCTAGTGGATATAACGTGGACAGCGAGCCAAAGAGATGTACATAGCCATCGCTTTTGCTGTAGAGGGTTTCTACAATTTTAGATATTTATGGCATATCCACAAGATTCAATCTAAATATCTGAAAGCTGTGCATCCCTCCTTTGACTGACTAGATTTCCTGTGACAAATGTTCTGTTCTACCATATATTATTTATAATGGTCATTTTCTTTGAGAAGACCACCCCCCCCCCCCCCCTAAAAGGCCTGTTTGTAATACAATTTTGGGGGGAAAGTTTCACTGTATATTTCCAATTGTAGCAAGCAAAGAAAGCTACTTTCACAAAGAAAATTAATCTTGGCTTTGCCATTGCAAAAAAAAATAAAAAATTTACATTAATTTTAATAACAATAAATATAGCAATGAAACAATAAAATAAACAATTAAACAATAAAATAAAAATGTTTAATTCAAATAAAAAATCTGGAGACAAAAAAATATTCTGCAACCACAATGGTTTTTGCTTGTCCACTATACAAAATCTGAATTTATTATTTAATACCTGCTTTATGCCTGGCATTTAAAGGGTATTTCTATTTATGATTCCGTTAAATGCCACGTTCCCTGCTCCTACATTTTTATAATGATGTATGGCTTGTATATTTGCGGTTGACCAAAGTTCTGAAACATACGCCTGTAAACCGGAATTGAAGCAGATTCTGTATCCTGATGTGGTAAGATCTCAATATCATGTGCATGGGGAGGGCAATGGGTGACTTGAGTCTGTTGGTGATGAGACAAATGGCTCATAGGACCTTGCCAAGTGTAGGTTAGACAGGAGGAAGGGAACTTTTCTACTTATTCTGAGCCACCGGAAGGTATGGCCTGTCTTTAACGGAACTGTGATAAAACTGATCTTGTCTTGCACATGTGACAAAGAAAAAAAAAGTTTAATGTTCAACTGTCAGGAAGGAGTCATGAATAAGAGAATGACTACAAACCAGACTTGTCATAGACGTCTACTATTGTGCAGTCCCTAAATGTTTCAGTCATGAAGAGTCTTATTTGACCTTGTATAAAGAGTCCAGCTGCCACTATTGCAGCCTTATTATTCTGCTGACCTCACAGTATAAATATATGAATCATACTGAAACCGCAGACACACACACACACACACATATATATATATATATATATATATATATATATATATATATATATATATGTATTACATTTTGCTTTCTTCTTCGGCCCTCGGGTCAAAATGGCCCCTGTTTTGCTTAGTTTGGCCTCAGATTGAACCATTCCATGCGGACAACTCCCAACTTCCTGAGCTCAGTCCACACAGCAGGATAACTATTTCCTGTGTACTATGTAGATGGAGACATTTAATAAACCTAATTGCAGCTTTTCCCCTTTAGAAACTATTTCCTTAAAACATGTAGCTCGACTGATGAGTCACTTTACATGCAACCTACAGTAAACGTTCAAAAGAGACAGGCATAATGATGTCGCTCACAAGCCTCTTAATGTCACATCTGTTTGTAGAACCTCAAGTTATGTTATGTTTTATGTTTTAAGAAATCATTTTCATTAGAATCTGACAAGACAACAGACAACTAATTGGGATTTTCTCATCAAGATTGTACTCTTGGGAGGACATACAGGAAAAGACACCAGTCTCTCTTTCAGGACACCTTCATACTACCCTTTCCCTGTAGTGGAGAATGTATGTGTGGTGACGGGGGTGCAAGGAATACCTGATCACTTCGTGACGCCAGGGCACCGTTAGGCTATACAGGGTCTGAGGTTGGAGAAAGCTTCTCCTGGGCCAGACACGGGGAGTAAAGGAACACATTGACGTCAGGTTACGGATAACTGTGTTCAACTGAGCAGGGTGTAGATGTTATTACACGACAACAGTCTGGTGCTGAGTGGAGAGAATGCTGTGTAACCCCTTGGGAGCCCTGTTGCCTTGCTGGGACTTATGGTGCTTGTCACTCAATTGAATTAATACTGACTTGATATGAGACTGAAGATTTTCCAGGCTGCTAGGGTTCTGACAAGGTCCTGTGACTTTCTAAGCCAGGGCTTGAATTTCCTCTGTGCGGGGGATCTCTTGCAGAATGGCTGGATAGGAATTGAGAAGAGATTTGTTCTTGACATCCCTCACACACAGCTCACTCCTTTACCACCCTTGTGTTCAGGCTTAGCACTAGGGCTAGACTGGGGCAACTCCTCCCCCGCTACACTATATAGCTAAGAACTTAGGGATTCTCATTGGACAGGCAGGGTCACATGGGGTTGCACTGCTCCGCAGGTCTGCCCGAGGAGATCCGCAACCCACAGGACAGCCTTTGGTGTTGGGACACCACATATGCCTGGCTGTAGCTGGTAACCAGTGATTTCTGTTGGGGGAGCTGTACCTAAGAAGAGGTTGACTTCTTGAGACACAGTAGGGAATCCTTTCTATGTTGTTTTTTCCCCTTTTAGAAGTGGAGGATGTTTCATTGTTATAGTTAGTCTTTGGTATAAATAGATCATGCCCTCTTATACATTTTGCCCCCTGAAATATTTATACATAGTTATTTGGTCACCCTTAGCCATCTTTTTTCGTTGATAAATAACCCTAATTCTGATAATCTTTCTGGGTACTGTAGTCCTCCCATTCCCCGTATTACTCTGGTTGCCCGTCTTTGAACCCTCTCCAGGTCCACTATATCTCTCTTGTACACTGGTACCCAGTACTGTACACAGTATTCTATGTGTGATCTGACTAGTGATTTGTACAGCGGAAGAATTAATTCCTTGTCATGTGCATCTATGCCCCTTTTCATGCATCCTATGATTTGCTTTGCTTTGGCAGCAGCTGCCTGACACTGGTCACTACAGGTAAAGTTACTCTCAACCAAACCAGTTGGTGTATGGTTGCCCAAGGCACAAAACCTTTTGCCACTAAGAATATAAAGTGAGTGTAAGTATTGCACAGGAGCAGGGAGTCCAGCAGTAAACAAGACATCCTGCTCTTGTACTGCAGCCCAGCGGCGAAAGCTTTAACTGTGCTCCGGTCACAAATACGTCATTTCAGTGCGTGCAGCCTGTAGGTGAAAGTCCTGCGCCACTTCAGGTCACGGAGAGCAATGGAGGAAGAAGAAGAGGGCCTGGCCTCAGTGCAGGAAAGGAAAAAAGGGACTTTTACTTGTTTTATAAGGGGACCTATTAGGGGGGAACTACCTTCCCTACTTTTCTCCCTACTTGGGGATTCTAATAGGGAGGATTATCTACCTACTGGGGGCTTTTACCTAATAGGGGGATTACCTACCTACTGGGGGCATTTTATAAATGGGGGATTACCTACCTACTTGAAGCTTATACAAAATGGGGAGGGGGTGATTTGTACCTACCAGGGATCTCTAACTAAATGGGGGGTTGGGGTGTAATTATCTACCTACTGGGGGCCTTTACCTAATGGGAGGAATTATGTACATTTGGGGGGCATCTACCTAATGTATGACAGACTGCCTTTACAGGAACCCATTTCAGACATCTCTTGGATGCTGTCCGGTATGTGGGAATACTTATTCTATAGCTAGGTGCTTCTGCATATAAATAGGCATAGGTATTGGGATTAGACACACCTTTATATAGCACCTCTGATGTTCTGTAGTTAGACAAATCATGGAAAATTTTTACTTAAAGGGGTACTCCGCTGCTCAGTATTTGGAACAAATTTTTCCGAACACTGGAGCCAGACGCCGGGAGCTCATGACGTCATAGCCCCACCCTCTCATGACGTCACTCCCAGCCCCCCAATGCAAGTCTATGAGAGGCGGCGTGACGCCACCTCCCATAGACTTGCATTGAGGGGGCGGGGAGTGACATCATGAGGGGGTGGGGCTATGACGTCAGAAGCTCTTGGCTCCGGCTCCAGCGTTTGGAACAGTTTGATCCAAATGCTGAGCAGCGGAGTACCCCTTTAATCTTCATCCTCAATCTTGCTATATTTTCATCTATATTTACCTAAATATGGGATTTATACATAATGTAGGGCAGTAGATGCAACTAACATTATATGAAGAACATGGCACCATATAAGGAACATTGTTAGCTCCTTACCCCCCGGTCTGTGGTAAGAGTGACCCAGGTACAGGAATATTGATGCGGGTGTGCAGGTGACCAAACACCTAGGACATGTCTTCAGTATTCCTGTGGGTGATTTCATTAATGTCACTACAGCAGTACTTGACAGAGGTGTTAGATGTCATAATTTCTCTTTCAGGTGCCTTAAAGACTGGATTTGGGAAACAGACTAGTTAAGTTGCTGTTGAGATCCTTATAGCAGCCTTGCTCTACGCAGACGTATAATTGTTCTAACAGACAAGTGTAAAAGAGGTTTTCTATACATATTTTCCAGGGTTTAAGGGACACCTTGTGGCTGAACAGTATATTGACTTCTGATCTTACAGTAGCAGAGCCTCCTTTGTTTCACTGCTTGCTTTTATTTCATCTGATAAAATACGTTCAATATATTAAAGGGCTCTTTCTGCAAAGGATTTGCCAACCCTATGTAGTAATAGATGGTCCAGGGTCTAAAATAACACCTTACAGTTCACAAGTAGAGAACAGTCCATCCTGGAAAGCAAGAAGATCCTGGTGTCTGATGTACCTGGTGGCTTACAGCATATCATTGGGACTAATTTGGATGCATATTTTCTCTGGCATTTGTATGAGCAGGTCAAAATCCCAACCCCCACATTTGAAGGCTTCTCTGACCTCCAGTGAAGTCTACAGCTAGACCTGAGAATTTAAGATTTTATTGTTAACATTTTTGTAGAAAAGGTTATCAGCATCTTGGCGTTTCGTTTTCCTTTTATTGTTTTTTCTTTTCTTTGTTTGTCCAGATTTTAATTCATATTTGTAAAAATTGTTATTTTAAATTTCACTAAAGGAAACCTTCGTTCTGGGATCTGAACATCTCCCTGTTTTGTAAACTAAGGAATCAAAGTTGGGAAAATTGGGCAAAGTTGGGAAAATTGCTACAATTTGAGAACATTCACTGTCTTGGAATGCCTGCTTTGGGTAATCCTTAATGATAAAATAATCACGGATAGTAAGGACTCCAATTGATCAGGCATAGTAGGCAAGGGTAGAAACAGATAGCAAGAGTCCAGTTCCCCTGCAACACCATGACTGGAAAAATGATACATTACGCAGTTCCCATTGTAATGGGCTGGTTATATTACACATGGACAAGTTAGGGCCTCCAGATTGAGAGATGCTCTTCGTAGATGCTCTGGTCTATTGATGGGGGCCCGGATGAGTTATCCCCCTCTATTAACTCAGAAATCCCTAACAAAGTATTAAAATAGTTGTATTTCAACAAAGGGTTCCGAAGAAAAAATGGAGCACTCACCCCAATCTGAAGTCTTGAAAAATCTTTATGCCATATAGGACATCACGGGACACAAAAAAGGAGCAAGGTGTGCATGTGCGGGTGCAGACATGAGGCGGGGGTGGAAAGACAAACGGAGGAGCGACAATTGTTTCACGCTGTATACCGCTTCCTCTGGCTCCAATCTGGAGCCAGAGGAAGCACTATACAGCGTGAAACAATTGTCGCTCCTCCGTTTGTCTGTCCACCCCCGCCTCATGTCTGCACACGCACATGCACACCTTGCTCCTTGCTGTGTCCCGTGATGTCCTATATTGAATAAAGATTTTTCAAGATTTCAGATTGGGGTGAGTGCTCCATTCTTTCTTCGGAATCCTTTGTTGAAATCTAACTACATGTGAACTGTATTTTTCCATGTGACCACCCGCAGAAGCTTCATACATGAGCCGTGCAGCCAAGTTTATCGAATGAATACCTCCTAATATTGCCATAAATTGACTTTGGTGCCAGTGTATTAAAATAGGTTTTATAAACTACACAACCTCTTTAATGTCCAATATTTTTTTATTATTTGATTAGACTTTTTACTGGATATTTTCTGGATTTTTTCTTTTTCACCTAAAATTTGATTTTCTTCTTGTTATTAGCAACTTATTACTTTTCTTCCTAAGTAAGTTATGAAAGTGGCTGTAACTTCTCTTCGCTTTCTGATGTTTCCTGTTCAATGCTGTCAATAAAACAGATTGTGCATGCCAGGCCTTAAAACACTGGCAACCGCACATTTCCGGAAGAGCGTACTCTAACCCTCAGTCTCCGCTCGCACTTCATTATCAGCACCATAGCAGATGCTTTGCCAGGATACTGTGGTAAAACTGTACACATATGGGTGACAATTTGGGGTTTTCTTTGGTGTCAACCTGGAAGACAAATGGGACTGGAAAAAACATAGCATGTCATTAATTTTCATTATTTATTTCTTCTATGAATGGAGAAGTTATTGCGTCCTACATAGAGATGGGCCTGGAGTTTCAAAAGAAATGACTTATGTTATAAACCTGGTGGTGGTCCCAAGAACAATGACAGACTCAAGCCAACATTTTCCAGGACTGTGTCGCCCTCTGCAGAAGAACACAAGGTATTGTAGGAAAATGTACTATTATTTTAAGGTTTGGGGTATTTTTACAGCAGATGTTATTAGCTAATAAAATGATGAATTTTGCTACTCAGTTATGATGTTTTACCTAAATGTATTGTTCACTGTCATCAGCTATCTCAGATTGCACCTGTGACCTTCATAAGGAAATCCAAATAACTTAGCCTTATTGGCCCCATTGTTAAAAATCTATATCAGTCTATATCAGATATATAGGTACCTAGTAGAATATTCTGCTTTACTTTTGCGGACTCCCCATTCATCCATGTCTTTGGTCTTTCTCACAGGCCAAACAGCGAGGTTTGCTATACTTTTAGGCAACATATCATATTTATTGACTAGGGTGCTGCAATGTTAACAAAAAATGAAAATGCAAAATGAACTATAGTCATGGAAATAGGAAGGGGCACTAGAACTCCCTGTCCCAAGTGGCATGGTGTGTGGTGCTGCCGAACAGCTCTTTAAAAGAGGCCTCATTTTTATATATACTCTGGGGTCCCCTGTCCTGTATGCATGTCACGGGTTATTGGGGTATAAGTGAATGGAAATGGCGTTGCAACATTTTATTCATCAATGTTTTGGCGCTACCTTAAGATCCTGTTGTACTAAAATAATTTTACATAAATCTATGAGTTATTTATCTAGTTCAACCAATGGAATCCTATATGGCAAATCAGGAATTTAGAAGCAGCATGCTGTCACATTACATATCTATGAAAGTTGGGGAGAACCATGTGTATTCATCGCTACCTAAAACCTGTTGCCTCTCCTATTCTTTTGTGAGTCTCCTCTACTTAGTCTTGGTTCACAGTTAGGCCGGGTTCACATCTGGGTTGGATCAGATCTTTTTTTTTCTCCTCTCAACTCCCACAAAACAATGGCGACCAGACAGAAACCAGATGGACCCCATTTAAAGTCAGTGGGAGCAGTTGGGACCTGTTGTGCAACAGACTCCCCGGCCCCATTGTTTGTGTCTGGAACAGACTGTGTGTTGGTGCTCCTATATAAAGCTCTGACTCAGATGTGAATTTAGCCTTACAATGGAGATAATTCGGGGGCCACCATCTTAAGTTCCATTCAAGAGAAGACACCAATATATCTAGAGAGACCCCACTGACTTTAATGGGGTCCGTTAGATCTCTGGCTTGTGCAGGTCATTAAGCAGAATCCTAATGGGACAAACATATACAGCATAATGTATTATTTGAACAGTACCTACCACGGAGGCAAATAACTAAGATCTGACATAAGTGTGAACCTAGCCTTGCTTATTACTGCGTAGTACATTGTAGTATTCATCAGAATAAAAGGGGAATTGTTCTTTTATTCTTTGTCCAGTAGATGGGGCTAGACTGTTACTTATACATGTACCGTATGTTGCTTTTTCAGCCAGTACTTTCCTGTCACTGTGAATCAAAAAACACAATAATTGTATCTTCTATGTTTTCTCATTAAATGTTATTTTTATAATATGTATCTGGGTTTATTACAGAAGCTACATATCTTTGCCTTAGGGCATGTGAAATAAATAGAGGTGATTTCCAAGCAAAATATTCACCATAAAAACACGCTGATTTTGTATGGTGAATATTTTGCTTGGAAATTACCTCTATTTATTTCAATAGGCGCTTTGCGAAAACCTGTATGAATATTCAGATACAACTATAACTAGGTTCATACCTGAGTCAGAGGCTCGGTCCGTGGTATCCATTAACCTATTTGGCTCCTGCCTAGCAAGCTCAATGTCCATGGAGTCACAACTATATATATTGTTCTAATGCTATATAAAAATCCAACCTATATCAGTGATTTATAACTATATAGGAGTTCAGCTCTGTCTTGGGCAAACACTAATTGTGGGGATTACATGACTGGCCCAAGGTAGTAGCCATAGAGGTAGAAGTCACACCTAGGCCCCAGGACCTAAAGGCTCCTTTGCCAGATAGGAAATTACCAATTTTATTAATGGCACATAGTAGATGAGTTACAGATTTTGCTTTGGTGGCAGGAACCTGACCTTTGAACTGGGCTACTGGAATGGCCCAGTACTCCTAATTGTGCCTTTGGATATTGTACTTAACCCACTTTAGCTGGCGGATGTAAACAGATCAATTTCTTGTGTTTCTTGCATCAAGAATGACTCAAACTATACCTGTCCTCGAAAAGAAAAAGCTGCTCACTACAACAAGCAGGAAGAGAAGTGCGAGCGGAGTGCACTCCCCACTCTCTATGGCAGTGTTTACCAACCAGGGTGCCTCCAGCTGTTGCAGAACTACGTCACCCTAGCACAACTCCCAATGTTTTCTAACCAGGGATGCTGGGAGTTGTAGTTTTGCAACAGCTGGAGGCACCCCAGTTGGGAAACACTGCTCTATGGGACATGCATGATGTGACCGTCTTAGTCATGTGGTTTAGAGGTGGGAGAGAAGTTTCTAGAGCGTGAGGGGGGGGGGGTAACTGTGTAGGGGTATATGTATATTTAGTGTTTACCCTTTATTTTGTGTAGGTGTAGTGTAGTGTAGTGTTTTTAGGGTACAATCACACGGGCGGGGGTTCACAGCGAGTTTCCCGCTGGGAGTTTGAGCTGCAGCGGAGAATTAGCTGCATCTCAAACTTGTATGTACCCTGTACTCTGCAAACCTCCAGCTGTTGCAAAACTACAACTCCCAGCATGCCCTTTGGCTGTCTGTGCATGCTGGGGGTGCAGTTATGCAACAGCTGGAGGCACACTGGTTGCCAAACACTGAGTTAGGTAACAAACTCTCAGTGTTATGCAACCAGTGTGCCTTCAGCTGTTGCAACAACTACAACCCCCAGCATGCACGGACAGCAGAAGGGCATGCTGGGACTTGTAGTTATGCAACAGCTGGAGGCATACTACTACAACTTCCAGCATGCCCTTTGGCTGCCCGTGCGTGCTGGGGGTTGCAGTTATGCAACAGCTGGAGGCACACTGGTTGCAAAACATTGAGTTTGTTACTTAACTCAGTGTTATCCAACCTGTGTGTCGCCAGCTGTTGCAAAACTACAACTCCCAGCATGCATGGCCTGTCAGTGCATGCTGGGAGTTGTAGTTTTGCAACAGCTGGAGGCACCCTAATTGGGAAACACTGCTC
The DNA here is from genome assembly GCF_029499605.1 of Hyla sarda. NCBI lineage: Eukaryota > Metazoa > Chordata > Amphibia > Anura > Hylidae > Hyla > Hyla sarda. Next base: position 118,940,183 of record NC_079194.1, on the reverse strand, counting down.
TATGGGACATGCATGATGTGACCGTCTTAGTCATGTGGTTTAGAGGTGGGAGAGAACTTTCTAGAGCACTTCTCAGTCTCTATCTTGCGATTGGTTGGGGGTCTGAACACTAAGACCCCAACCAAATACTTTCTCTATGCTGTATCAATAGTAGTTTTTTTTTTTTTGTGACAGTGCATATTTAAAGGGGAACTCCTGCTGGGAGTCATTTTCTGACATGGCACAAGCAGCTTTTCGGGCATTGGTGGAAGTCTGAGAGACCCTTAGTGATAACATCCTCCGTCACATTTCAGGAGATTAAGGTGGATTTAAATGATAACCATATGAACTTCAGCTATCAGGACTAGGGATGAGCGAACTTACAGTAAATTTGATTCGTCATGAACTTCTCGGCTCGGCAGTTGATGACTTATCCTGCATAAATTAGTTCAGCTTTCAGGTGCTCCCGTGGGCTGGAAAAGGTGGATACAGTCCTAGGAAAGAGTCTCCTAGGACTGTATCCACCTTTTCCAGCCCACCGGAGCACCTGAAGGCTGAACTAATTTATGCAGGAAAAGTCATCAACTGCCGAGCCGAGAAGTTCGTGACGAATCGAATTTACTGTAAGTTCGCTCATCTCTAATCAGGACCTTTTTAAGAATGTCCTTTATTATAAAAGTGACATCCTGGCTGAAGGGTTGTACAGATATGTCGGAAGACATGAGTCGCACCCCGCCCAAATAGTTCAAAGTCCAGCTGATAGCTTTGTCCTCCAGTGCAGATTTTAGAGAGTTAGTCCTCGATTGGGACAAGTCTTTGAAGCGCACATGCTTTTCCTTCATTCAGTCATCTACTGAACTTCGCTTTCATCTGACGGGAACTTCCTCAGAACTGACAAATCTTTCCTCCATCGTCTCACCTCTTAATTTATTTAGTATTTGTTTCATGTTTAGCAGGCCCATAAGAGTGTGCTGACAGGTGCAAGGAGGCCGGGAGTCAGGTCTTTGAGGCCCTCATATTGTCAGATGTTATGCGCAGTTGTGCCAGCTTCAAGGATCTCAGATCACGGGCATTTATTTGATAACTCTTTGCTGAGCTGAGTGGAAGGGTTTGTAGAAGTTTGCTATATTATTACTGCTTAAAGGGGTACTTCGGTGGAAAACAGATTTGTAAATTACTTCTATAAAAAAAAATCTTAATCTTAATTCTTTTCTTTTTGGAACACTGTGCTCTCTGCTGACATCACGAGCACAGTGCTCTCTGCTGACATCTCTGTCCATTTTAGGAACTGTCCAGAGCAGCATATTTTTGCTATGGGGATTTTCTCCTACTCTGGACAGCTCTTAAAATGGACAGAGATGTCAGCAGAGAGCACTGTGCTCGTGATTCAGCAGAGAGCTCTGTGTTCCAAAAAGAAAAGAATTTCCTTTGTAGTATTCAGCAGCTAATAAGTACTGGAAGGATTAAGATTTTTTAATAGAAGTAATTTACAAATCTGTTTAACTTTCTGGCACCAGTTGATAAAAAATAGATCTACATGTCCCCACAGAGACAGACTGCAAACAAACCCCATGTCTTTTCTGATCCTGTAGTCATGTCATAGTCGACCTCTTCTTCTTTACTGTCTTGTAATCTTTAACCTACAGTCAGGGCCATAATATATCACAGGTCATAAGGAAAAGAGGAATATAAACCATATAATCCTATGTGGATAAGTTCATTCGGCAGAAGCAGCGTGTATTTCAGTTAGGAAGCTCGGAGGAAATCACTAGAGATGGGTCTCTAGGTGCAGCAACTACAAGGAAAAAGCGCATATCCGGCTCTCAATAGATGAATAAACTCCAACTTTAATGAAAAATTGTTAAAAACATACAGGTGGAAAAATATAGCAAAAGTAACAAAAAGTAAAAGCACAAACGAAATGCCAACGTGTTTCGACTTGTCAACAAGTCTTACTCATAGCACTTACTCATGTTGACAAGTCGAAACACGTTGGCATTTCGTTTGTGCTTTTACTTTTTGTTACTTTTTCTATATTTTTCCACCTGTATGTTTTTATAAATTTTTCATTAAAGTTGGAGTTTATTCATCCATTGGGAGCCGGATATCCGCTTTTTCCATATTATATCACCCCATCCTGCAGAAAATCTGCGGTGTACAATATACTGCAGTGAATTGGTCACATCCTTCACCATCCCTTAATCGCACAGAAACAGGCATACCTTCACTGGGATTGGTGTACGCTACCACTATACAAGCACCAATATACCCAACATTTCCCATAATACAGTGCCCATATAGTAGTCGATACCAGCACTACGCAAGATCTCCCGATCATATATGTGATCACTGTACAGTCTTCTCTGATCAGAGTTGTTCACTTATCCTTTTTTTTTTCCCTCTGGCCCAGACCACCATGACAACTTCTTCCAGTCATAACTCATCTCTAGAATCTCTCGTATTTCCAGCATGCTCTCCACCTTTTTATCACCTACACAAACTTCCCCTTCATAGTGCCCCAAACGGTAATAACGCTCCTCTTGTTGTCCCAAACACACTAATAATTCCCCACTTGTACCTCTACACAATAAAAGTGCAAGCAGTACTAGTGACCCCTTTTGTTTCCCATAAAGTATTGATCCTTTTTGTGCCCCCATACAGTTGTAGACTTCTTTTGTGCCCCCAAACAGTAGGTAGATATAGCCTCCATTTGATAGATAAATAGACCTATATCCTCCCAAAGACATCCTGTAGGGACTAACCACTACAAGGTAAGTAATATACTAGTACAGTGATCCCTCAACTTACAATGGCCTCAACATACAATAGTTTCAACATACAATGGTCTTTTCTGGACCATTGTAAGTTGAAACCGGACTCGGCATACAATGTTACGGACCGTCCAGATCTTTAAAAATAATCAATGGCTGGAAGATCTGACCAATCAGAATGGGCAATTTACTGGTAAAACCCCTGTTTTATTGAAGTGTATGCACTGACTGATGTCTGGTAGCACCCCCTACAGTACAGGGTGGTATTACATGTTCTGTACACTTTACCTGTATTACTGAAGTGTATGCACTGACTGATGTCTGGTAGCGCCCCCTACAGTACAGGGAGGTATTACATGTTCTGTACACTTTACCTGTACCAGGGTTAGCTGCTCCTTTGGACACCAGGTGAGGGCGACTCCATGTTACTTTTTTAGGACATTTTGTTTACTGTAAAGGACCCGGAATAAGCTCCTGTCCTCTGCATAGACTAGTGTTTCCCAAGCAAGGAGCCCCCAGCTGTTGCAAAACTACAACTCCCAGCATGCCCGGAAAGCCTTTGGCTGTCTGGGCATGCTGGGAGTTGTAGTTTTGCAACAGCTGGAGGCTCCCTGCTTGGGAAACACTGACATAGACAGTGATTTACAGCTCCCAGCAGATCTTTCTTACTCTTATATGTAAGGATTTGCTTTATCTATATTAGTTATCTGCTTATTTTTCTTTAATCCTCACTTTTTCCTATTTTTGGATGACATTTTGGGCCTTTAGAACCAATTACCAGGTTTCCATAGAGTTCTGGTCTCAACATACAATGGTTTCAACATACAATGGTCGTCCCAGAACCAATTAATATTGTAACTTGAGGGACCACTGTATTGCAATAGGAAGTAGTACACCAAAATAATAAATACTAGCCAACAATAATAAATATAGTAAACCAGACAAAATCTTTATTTAGAAAAATACATAAACATACAAAACATACATAAAATGGAAATGGCCCAGTAGGATAACACCATGGAAGGCATATAACAAGGAAGGTAGTAACTAATACTATAAATCACAATGAAGAGAAATCTCTCATGCTGGAATACAAAATATAAGGCCACAGTGGTAGATAACCAGACAGAGTAGATAATATAATAAGCCAGTACCAGATGATATAAGAAACTAGTGTTGAGCGGTATAGGCCATATTCGAATTCGCGAATATATGGACGAATATTCGCGAATATTCGCATATTCAGAATATTCTCGTTTTATTTCCGCATATGCTAAAAATTCGCGTATGCGGAAAATTAACATATGTGAAAATTAGCATATACAAAAATTAGCATAAGCGACAATTCGCATATGCTAAAATTAGCATATGCAAATGTTCGCATATGCAAAAATTCGCACACCAGTCTTACACAGTAGTATTAGAGTCTTCTTTACACCACACAAGCTGGAAGCAGAGAGGGATTATCACTGTGATGTGTACTGTGAAAAATACAAAATAAAAAAAAACGAATATTCGTAATTACGAATATAAAGTGCTATATTGCGAATATTCGCGAGCAACACTAATGCCGAACCCCTACATATGTTTTGCTCCTTCGAGCTTCCTCAGGGTCTACGTACCTCCTATATAGTAGGTACGTAGACCCTTATATGATAAGGTCTCCCATTTGGTAGGTGGGTAGACAAGTATGTAAAAAAGGTTAAAAAGAATTATCTCACAATTTTCCTCGCTCCCATCTAGTGTGGTGCAGGCTGTGGATTGATACGACATCATCATGTTAGGTAGCCTGTAACAGCCATGATGTTGCCTAGTGGACCACTTAATCCTGGGCCTGCAGACAGTAGATGAGGTCACATGAATGAAACTCAACATATATGCCCAAAGTATGTCCCTCAAAATGGACTTCTCTGTCTTCTACATCCAACAGAAGATGGTTTTCAAAAACCCATGCCATTTTAAAGGGAACCTTTCCTCACCTTCTTGATGCTAGAACCACAAGTCTTCGAGGAAGTCCACAGCAGTCTTGATTGATACATCTCGGCTTATACCCAAACAGGGAGACATCTATTAATCAAGGCCGGTGAGCCGTGGAAGAGCCAACAGAGACCACCCCAACCATGACTCATGGCTCAGGCAGAATGAAAGGGATGAAAAGTTTCCTATAAACTAATAGAAGGGATAATCCTAATTACACTAACGGATTTTAGGGGGCATCATGTGTATTACTTTATTTCCCCTTTGCTTATATTATTGTCCTCTTAATGTTTTTATTTTATTTGTTGTTCAAGAACAAAAATAGTAGACATTACAATCATATGAGAATGATATTGAGTAAGGACATACAGTAATCTTAAAGGGACACTACGATGTAAAACATTTATTTATTTATTTTTAAATCAACTGGTGCCAGAAAGCTTAAAGGGGTTATCCACCATAAGGTGATTTTAGTATGTACCTGGCAGACAGTAAGAGGATCTGCTCTTGTCTTGGGGCTAATTGGCTATGCTGTGAGATTACCATAACACTGTGGCTAGCTTTTTGTGAACTTGTATTTCCTGTTTTCAGTTTTCTTGTTTGCCTACAAATCCCATGATACCATTTTCCTCCTTCCCACAAATCAGCCACCCCACCCATTGAAACATAAATGAGCTGCAGACCTGTGGTTTTCAATCAGGATGCCGACAGCTGTTGCATTACTTGCAGATTGCTCTCTCCACCCATTGAAGCAGACAGGCTCCCTGTCATCAGCTGACTAGTGAGTCAGGTCTCGACCACATTGCAACCTGGGAAAATTCCGAGACAGCAGTCATTTTGTGTGCTGGTAAAAATAGTGGGGTGAAAATCACATAAGAATTGTGAGAAAACCGTCCCACACAGGTAAAGACACTATATTATGAACTACACTAACTTTACAGCCCCTGTAGCATAGTCAAATAAATAAAAATCCTGGAATACCCCTTTAATAGATTTGTAAGTTACTTTTATTAAAAAATCTTAACCCTTCCAGTACTTATCGGCTGCTGTATACTACAGAGGAAGTTAAGTTGTTCTTTCTAGTCTGACCACAGTGCTCTCTACTGACACCGCTGTCCATGTCAGGAACTGTCCAGGGTACGAGCAAATCGCCATAGCAAACCTCTCCTACTCCGGACACTTCCTGACATGGACAGAGGTGTTAGCAGAGAGCACTGTAGTCCGACAGAAAAGAACAACTCAACTTTCTCTTGAGCATACAGCAGCTGATAAGTACTGGAAGGATTAAGATTTTTTAATAGAAGTAATTTACTAATTTGTTTAATTTTCTGGCACCAGTTGATATGGAAAAAAAAAATACATTTCCACTGGAGAACCCCTTTAATGCTCCAATGAATAAATTAAAATGAATAAACAGAAGAAATCATGGTCCGATAAACTGTGCCATTAACCTAACAACAGATAATAGCATGCTATTGATACGTTACACTATATATAACACCATCAGGTGCCGGTCCATCATCACCAAAAATCTGCCAGGAATGAAGCAGCTTGTGCCGAGGAATACAGAATAGAGTTGCACCATAAGGTGTAAGTCCCGGAATTATCATAGCTGGACATGACAGATATCAGGCACTCTTTGATCAAGACAGGCTTAAAATCCCCAGCGAATACTTAACTTAATGTTTTAGTAAAGGTGGATGGTTAGGTTAGTAAATTCACAGGAGAATAGAAGCAACATTGTCACGATGCCGGCTGGCAGGAGGTGGATCCTCTGTGCCAGAGAGGGATTGCGTGGACCGTGCTAGTGGACCGGTTCTAAGTCACTACTGGTTTTCACCAGAGCCCGCCGCAAAGCGGGATGGTCTTGCTGCGGCGGTAGTGACCAGGTCGTATCCACTAGCAACGGCTCACCTCTCTGGCTGCTGAAGATAGGCGCGGTACAAGGGAGTAGGCAGAAGCAAAGTCGGACGTAGCAGAAGGTCGGGGGCAGGCGGCAAGGTTCGTAGTCAGGGGAGATAGCAGAAGTTCTGATACACAGGCTTTAAACACACAAAACGCTTTCACTAGGCACAAGGGCAACAAGATCCGGCAAGGGAGTGCAAGGGAGGAGACCAGATATAGCCAGGGAGCAGGTGGGAGCCAATTAAGCTAATTGGGCCAGGCACCAATCATTGGTGCACTGGCCCTTTAAGTCTCAGGGAGCTGGCGCGCGCGCGCCCTAGAGAGCGGAGCCGCGCGCGCCAGCACATGACAGCAGGGGACGGGAACGGGTAAGTGACCTGGGATGCGATTCGCGAGCGGGCGCGTCCCGCTGTGCGAATCGCATCCCCAACGGCCATGACAGAGCAGCGCTCCCGGTCAGCGGGACTGACCGGGGAGCTGCAGGGAGAAAGACGCCGTGAGCGCTCCGGGGAGGAGCGGGGGCCCGGAGCGCTAGGCGTAACAGTACCCCCCCCCCTTAGGTCTCCCCTTCTCTTTGTCCGGTAACTGCCTCCCCTGGGATGAGGACACCGGGAAAGGATGGAGGGATTCCTCAACGGCAGGCAGAACAGCAGGAGTAGGAATGGGGAGAGAGGGCAGAGGGCGAGACCTGGCACGGGGCAGTGTGACACCAGGACGAGGGCCATGAGGGGACACAGAGGCTTGCCTGATGGGACTGGGAGGGGGGGAGAGGCATTTCCTGTGGCAGGCAGAGTCCTTAATGACCTTAGGGGGACCGGATACAGGAGGAACCACAGGGTCAGGGCAGGGAGTACTGGGAACCGGTTGAAGGCAGTCCTTGGAACAAGAGGGACCCCAACTCTTGATCTCCCCAGTGGACCAATCCAGGGTTGGGGAATGGTGTTGAAGCCAGGGTAGTCCAAGGAGAACTTCAGAAGTGCAATTAGGAAGGACAAAAAATACAATTTCCTCGTGATGAGGTCCGATGCACATTAGGAGGGGCTCCGTGCGGTAACGCACGGTGCAATCCAACCTGGCTCCGTTGACCGCGGAAATGTGGAGTGGCTTGACAAGACGGGTCACCGGAATGCGGAATTTATTCACTAAGGACTCCCGAATAAAATTCCCAGAAGCTCCAGAGTCCAGGCAGGCCACGGCTGAGAGGGGAGAGCTGGCTGAAGTAGAAATCCGAACAGGCACCGTGAGACGTGGAGAAGCCGACTTAGCATCAAGAGACGCCACACCCACGAGAGCTGGGTGCGAGCGTGCGTTTCCCAGACGTGGAGGACGGATTGGGCAATCCACCAAAAAATGTTCAGTACTGGCACAGTACAGACAAAGATTCTCTTCCTTACGGCGATTCCTCTCTTCCAGGGTCAGGCGAGACCGATCCACTTGCATGGCCTCCTCGGTGGGAGGCCTAGGCGCAGATTGCAGTGGAGACTGTGGGAGAGGTGTCCAGAGATCTAAGTCTTTTTCCTGGCGGAGCTCTTGATGCCTCTCAGAAAAACGCATGTCAATGCGAGTGGCTAGATGAATGAGTTCATGCAGGTTAGCAGGAGTCTCTCGTGCGGCCAGAACATCTTTAATGTTGCTGGATAGGCCTTTTTTAAAGGTCGCGCAGAGAGCCTCATTATTCCAGGATAGTTCAGAAGCAAGAGTACGGAATTGTATGGCGTACTCGCCAACGGAGGAATTACCCTGGACCAGGTTCAGCAGGGCAGTCTCAGCAGAAGAGGCTCGGGCAGGTTCCTCAAAGACACTTCGAATTTCCGAGAAGAAGGAGTGTACAGAGGCAGTGACGGGGTCATTGCGGTCCCAGAGCGGTGTGGCCCATGACAGGGCTTTTCCAGACAGAAGGCTGACTACGAAAGCCACCTTAGACCTTTCAGTAGGAAACTGGTCCGACATCATCTCCAAGTGCAGGGAACATTGCGAAAGAAAGCCACGGCAAAACTTAGAGTCCCCATTAAATTTGTCCGGCAAGGACAGGCGGAGGCTAGGAGTGGCCACTCGCTGCGGAAGGGGTGCAGGAGCTGGCGGAGGAGATGGTTGTTGCTGCTGTAGCTGTGACTGTACTTGCTGTAGTTGTGACTGGAGTTGCTGTGTCATGGTGGTCAAGTACGACAGCTGGTGATCTTGTTGGGCGATCTGACGAGCTTGCTGGGCGACCAGCGTAGGGAGGTCAGCGACAGCTGGCAGAGGAACTTCAGCGGGATCCATGGCCGGATCTACTGTCACGATGCCGGCTGGCAGGAGGTGGATCCTCTGTGCCAGAGAGGGATTGCGTGGACCGTGCTAGTGGACCGGTTCTAAGTCACTACTGGTTTTCACCAGAGCCCGCCGCAAAGCGGGATGGTCTTGCTGCGGCGGTAGTGACCAGGTCGTATCCACTAGCAACGGCTCACCTCTCTGGCTGCTGAAGATAGGCGCGGTACAAGGGAGTAGGCAGAAGCAAAGTCGGACGTGGCAGAAGGTCGGGGGCAGGCGGCAAGGTTCGTAGTCAGGGGAGATAGCAGAAGTTCTGATACACAGGCTTTAAACACACAAAACGCTTTCACTGGCACAAGGGCAACAAGATCCGGCAAGGGAGTGCAAGGGAGGAGACCAGATATAGCCAGGGAGCAGGTGGGAGCCAATTAAGCAAATTGGGCCAGGCACCAATCATTGGTGCACTGGCCCTTTAAGTCTCAGGGAGCTGGCGCGCGCGCGCCCTAGAGAGCGGAGCCGCGCGCGCCAGCACATGACAGCAGGGGACGGGAACGGGTAAGTGACCTGGGATGCGATTCACGAGCGGACGCGTCCCGCTGTGCGAATCACATCCCCAACGGCCATGACAGAGCAGCGCTCCCGGTCAGCGGGACTGACCGGGGAGCTGCAGGGAGAAAGACGCCGTGAGCGCTCCGGGGAGGAGCGGGGGCCCGGAGCGCTAGGCGTAACAAACATCATTCAATGGTGAGACCTGCAGGGCTCAAGTCCTGTGGGAACGCATGGGAACAGAGTTCCTGCTCTTTTTTCACAGCAGGAACACCGTTCCCATTAGCAGGAGTCCTGCAGGAACAGCCCTTGAGTGGAAAACTTGGGTGAGTTCCCAGACTTTTCTTTCCAGGACTTGACCCCTGGAGACCTGCATTTCAGACCAGACACTTTTCTGGTGTGGAAAATCTGAATTTAACAATGTAATGTCTCAGTACAGAACATAGTCCTGCACTACACTTATATAGAGAGAGACAGAAAAAAAAGAAAATGGAGGGCAGCGCCTTGTGTAATCCTGTAGATACAATGAATAAAGGGTGAGCTTCTGAATCAGGGACTCTCACCTGATAGGTTGAGATAAATAAGCATATCGGGGGACATGTATCATTTCCAGTGTATAATAGAAGTTTTTTACCCCTCTGCATGTTGTCTAAATTTGGCGCAGCTGCGTTAAATTTATCATTCTTGCGCAGCTACTTTCTTGAATTGCGTTTAAATTTAGAATTCTCCTCAGAGCATAAATTTACACCGCAGCTCTATTTAGTAGGAGCTTTGTCTGCAGCGTATCTGCACCTAAACAGTAATTGTGTCCTCGTTATTAGTTTTACAATTTTTTTCTTCATTATGTAGAGTTTTAATCTCACAATAATACCACTTTTTGCACCCAATTATAACACATCAATTATACCAATGTCCTTATTCTTCATTTAACATCTGTGACACCCCTGTGCAAATCACCTCAAATGTACATGGTGCACTCTACCTTATGGGCCTTGTTGTGCGCCCGCAGAGCACTTTGCACCCACATATGGGGTATCTCCGTACTCTGGCTAAATTGTGTCCCAAAAAATGGGGATCTTTTTTCCCATTTACCTCTTGTGAATATGTAAAGTATGCGGCAACACCAGCATGTCAGTGTAAATAATTTTAGTTTTATACACTAACATACTGGTGTAGACTCCAACTGTTCCTTTTCATAATGGGTAAAAGGAGAAAAAGCCCCCCAAAATCTGTAAGGCAATTTCTCCCGAGTACGGCGATACCCCATATGTGACCCTAAAATGTTGCCTTGAAATACGACAGGTCTCCAAAGTGAGAGCGCCATGCGCATTTGAGGCCTAAATTTGGGTTTTGCATAGGGGTGGACATAGGGGTATTCTATGCCAGTGTTTCCCAAACAGGGTGCCTCCAGCTGTTGCAAAACTCCCAACATGCCTGGACAGTCAATGGCTGTCCGGCAATACTGGGAGTTGTTTTGCAACAGCTGGAGGCTCCATTTTGGAAACAGTGCCGTACCAGACGTTGTTCATATTTATTGGGGAAGGGAGGGGGGCTGTGTAGCGGTATGTGTATATATAGTGTTTTTTACTTATTTTATTTAAGTGTAGTGTTTTTTTTTTACGGTACAGTCACACGGGCGGGGGTTGACAGCGAGTTTGCTGCATCTCAATCTTGCAGCACTCCCTGTAAACCTCCGCCCATGTGAGTGTACCCTGTCCATTCACATTGGGGGGAGGGGGGGGAAACATCCAGCTGTTGCAAAACTACAACTCCGAGCATGCCCTTTGGCTGTCTGTGCATGCTGGGAGTTGTAGTTTTGCAACAACTGGAGGCACACTGGTTGCGAAACACGGAAACAGACTCTGTTTCGCAACCAGTGTGCCTTCAGCTGTTGCAAAAACTTCAAATCTCAGCATGCAGTGACAGCAGAAGGACATGCTGGAACTTGTAGTTATGCAACAGCTGGAGGCATACTGCTACAACTCCCACCATGCCCTTTGGCAGTTCGTGCATGCTGAGGGTTGTAGTTATGCAACAGCTGTAGGCACACTGGTTGCAAAACACTTGAAAGTTTTTTACTTAACTTAGTGTTTCCAAACCAGTGTGCCTCCAGCTGTTGCACAACTTCAATTCCCAGCATGCATGGTCTGTCAGTGCATGCTGGGCGTTATAGTTTGGAGGCACAGCTGGAGGCACACGGGTTGGGAAAAAGAGTTAGGAAACGAACAATGTTTCCCAACTAGTGTGCCTCCAGCTGTTGCAAAACTATAATTCCCAGCATGGCCAGACATGCTGGAAGTTGTGTTTCGGCAATATCTGAAGGGTCAGATGTTGACGAACTACAACTCCCAGCATGCTTGGGCAGTCTGGGCATGCTGGGAGTTGTAGTTTTGCAACAGCTGGAGGTCCACAGTTTGTAGACCACTGTACCAGCCACATCCTCTATCAGACCATCATTTGTAACCATGGCGTGCTCACTGCATCAAGCTTCTAATAGTCTCCTGACGACTTAAGCAAGGAAACGCGTTGAGACATGAATTATCTTTCCATCTGACAGAATAAGTATCGCTTTTTAACTAACACCTATATGCATCTATAGTTTGAACTAGTATAACTCTTGTTTGTGCCTAATTATTTGGCACAATCGTAGAATCCTACTAATGGTAGATTAATTATCCTTTACTTGGGTATGTTCTGTGGATATATCAAATATACTCATGAGGAATAAATACTGCATATTTGATACCTGCTTGGATACTGGGATATGAACATAATTATATTTGTAATTTTATGTAACTCAACTATATCCAACTATTATCTATAGACATATTTAAGTCATACTTTGACAACAAGGGATATACTGGTAAATAATCATATCACTATCCCATATTTTCTACATTGCTGAACTCCAACCATAGTAAATTTTAATATCTGAAGATATATATAGGGTATTGTCCCCCAAGTGAGTCAGTGATACCATTAGTAAGTAAGTTAGTTCATTTAGGGACACCTAGTAAGATCAGACTAGGTTCCAGAGCGGGGCCGTCCTTATCAGGACGTAAACTCCGCCTAGGACAGGGAAATAGAACAGAGGTATTGTAGGGTGTATCAGGTTCCCTACCCCGCGCTGCCTGTTGTCCCTGACCAATCCCACCCTGAGCCAAGGTGATAGGGAAAACATTAGTTAGAAGCAAATTTATAATATATCAGTTGTATTATATCTGGTTTTGTGGTATTTGTCACAGTTTGAGCACTTTTTTTGGTGTTGTTAGCCCAGTGTGGGCATGGTTTTAAAGTAATCCAATAAAGGTTATATTTTAGTCTATATTTTGGCTTTTTCTGATTTGGTGATAGACTAGCAGTATCTAGAAGTGAATTTTAGACCACTGTATAGTCTCCAATCTGTGCTCTTCCAGATGTTACAGAACTACAACTCCCAGCATCCCTCGACAGAGTGGGCATGCTGAGATTTCTAATTTTGGAACATCTGGAAGAGCACAGATTGGAGACCATTATACAGTGGTCTCCAAACTGTGGCCCTCCAGATGTTGCAAAACTACAACTCCCAGCATGCCCAGAAAGCCAAAGGCTGTCTGGGCATGCTGGGAGTTGCAGTTTTGAAACTCCCAGAGGCAGCAGTGAGATCACTTCACGGCGATCTCACTGCTGCCAATGAAGATGCCGCCCTGCTGCTGCAAACTCACCGCAGGGACGCACCACCCCCGGGACCGCCTGGAGGACGCCGCTCGCACCGGGACCGCTCAGGACACCGCATGGCCGGGTAAGTGACGCTGGGGGACGGGTAAGGGACACTTAGCAGAGCGGCGTGTGTCCCGATCCCCGTGATCCGGACTCACACACCGCGCTGCTAAGTATTCTCATAGCGAAACGCTGCTATCAGCTAGTCAGATTTGACTAGCTGATAGCAGCGATCGCGGGGGGGGGGGGATGAAACCCCCCGTGGTCACATGGTAAGATGGCTGGCTATCAGTGATAGCCACCATCTTACCGGGCGCTGGGGAAAAGTATAACGGAAAGCAGTAAATTTTAAAAATAAAAGGAGAATGATCTACAGTGTTAAGTGGATTACAAAGCTATTTAATGTGACGGATCTTGTTCAATGATAAGTAAGATATCAAACATTTCCTATGTAAATGTATTAAATTGTTGGATCATAAAATAACAATATCAATATACAAGTGATCTAATGAATAACTGAACTGGAAACAAATATTCTATATGCAAATTATTTTAAAAGTGCTTTGGAATAACCAAGGAGTAAAAATATAAAGCAAACCAAAGGAGGAATTGAGATAGGAAAGTAAAAACATTCTGGTGATTCCTTAGTAGTAGTTTCCTTCAGAAATAGAAAGGATTGCTACGTGCAGTTAAAGTTGGCTTATATTTACGGGGAAAAAGACGCACTTGCGTCAAAAGTTTTGGTGCAAAGGAAAAGAACACAGGTAATAAATCCATGTGTACTATAGATGTCACTCCAAGGTACCCTGATTCAGCCACATCTGGAGGACATGCTCTACCAAAACGTGCGCAAAAAAATACACACAAAACAGGGGTAAAATCTTTGATACATGTCCCCCATCACCCCTATAATAGGGGTATTCCTGGGATTGCAGGCCGTAGGAGCTTTGACCGGCAGCCATGGTAACAGTTTCCAGTAATATACGTGTAAAAAGGGAAAAAAAACTCCAAGGGAAGGCGCTATCCCACATAAGTCAAAAATTACTATTGTATTAACATAACCGTGCTTTACTGGGTTAAAAGATAGTCAGCCAATACATCCATAGAAAAACGTGTTTCGGGTATAATATTACCCTTTTTCAATTGCAGATGTCTTTTAACCCAATAAAGTACGGTTATGTTAAAACAATAGTCATTTTTGACTAATTTGGGTAGCGCCTTCCCTTGGAGTTTCTGTACTACACTTAGGCCCTGTAAGGTTGAGTCCCTCAGTGACCTGGGGGCTCTCCTGCAGTGTCTCTCCTGCTGTTACTTTAATGTTATTTATTGTAATAGGTATATAGTCAGTATACCAATGTATAGACAGTATAGAGGACCTTTGTAGGACTAATGTAATTGTCTAAAGGACCTTTGAGATGTCACATGTTATTTATTTATTTATTTTATTTTATTTATATAGCGCCTACAGATTTCGCAGAGAATGTTACCCAGAGAGTCACCAGCTTAACACATGACCCGCAGCTTGACCTATGGGCTTCTAGTTAACCCCCCCCCCCCCTTTATAAGGAAGGGAGGTGCTGCAATCTGCCTCTTTTGGCTCTTTCTACTGGGGTACAGTCAAGACCAGATGTCTCAGTGCTAGTGTCCAGCTACCTGGAAGGCCTTAAATCTACCATCACTTCCAGTAAGTCAAGTCTATGTCTGCTGTCCCTACCTACAGTCCAGTCAAGCCTATAGTCAATGATCTAAAGTCCATTACAAGAATAATTGGTCCCAGCAAGTGTGTTCCTGGCCACCTCTCTGGGATTCTGGCCAAGCTGTAGAGACTATAACAACTGTTTGACCTCAGTAAAGGCTCCTTTAAACCATAACCTGGTCATGGACTCTCATTTCCCTGCCTAGCCATTGGGATAGCGGAGATATCGTTTGGGTGTTTCCCGATACCAAAAACCACTCTGGCGTCATGAACATTAGGGGTTAATAACACCTTGCCCCTGGGGTTAATACCATCTACCCCATCCACCTACACTGCTACACCCCGTGGTCCCACCATTCACTGTGGCTCACCACAACAAAAGATGTTAAGAGAGGACACCGCCCAGGAAAACTCCTCAGACAAATGCTCCTGTATTGGGAGATGCTTGGAAGTCATGAGAAGCTTATACTAAAGTAGCACACCTACTGGCTAGAAGTGTCAGTGCAATTATGTGATTAAACTTTACTAAGGGAAAGGCATGTCAAAACGTTTAAACAGTCAGGGTCTCAGTACTGAGACCCTCAGCGATCATACGTTTTGACATATCTGCATGACATTATAAATGTTTTTTATTTTATGACAATAATGCTTTAATATGTCAGATCTTCCCACAGATTACAGCTGATCACTAGGGTTCCAGTAGAAGGATGCTTTGTAACCTGCTTATCATCACTGGACCCTTCTCACAAGGGTCCAGTGTGGACTTTAAAGGGGTACTCCGGTGGAAAGCAAAAATTTTTTTCATATCAACTAGCTCCAGAAAGTTAAACAGATTTGTAAAATACTTTTACTAAAAAATCTTATTCCTTCCAGCTGTTACGCCGAGCGCTCCGGGTCCCCGCTCCTCCCCGGAGCGCTCGCTTCACTCTCCCCGCTGCAGCGCTCCGGTCACATCCTCTGACCCGGGGCGCTGCGATTCCGCTGCCAGCCGGGATGCGATTCGCGATGCGGGTAGCGCCCGCTCGCGATGCGCACCCCGGCTCCCGTACCTGACTCGCTCTCCGTCTGTTCTGTCCCGGCGCGCGCGGCCCCGCTCCCTAGGGCGCGCGCGCGCCGGGTCTCTGCGATTTAAAGGGCCACTGCGCCGCTGATTGGCGCAGTGGTTCCAATTAGTGTGTTCACCTGTGCACTTCCCTATATCACCTCACTTCCCCTGCACTCCCTTGCCGGATCTTGTTGCCATTGTGCCAGTGAAAGCGTTCCTTGTGTGTTCCTAGCCTGTGTTCCAGACCTTCTGCCGTTGCCCCTGACTACGATCCTTGCTGCCTGCCCCGACCTTCTGCTACGTCCGACCTTGCTTCTGCCTACTCCCTTGTACCGCGCCTATCTTCAGCAGCCAGAGAGGTGAGCCGTTGCTAGTGGATACGACCTGGTCACTACCGCCGCAGCAAGACCATCCCGCTTTGCGGCGGGCTCTGGTGAAAACCAGTAGTGGCTTAGAACCGGTCCACTAGCACGGTCCACGCCTATCCCTCTCTGGCACAGAGGATCCACTACCTGCCAGCCGGCATCGTGACAGTAGATCCGGCCATGGATCCCGCTGAAGTTCCTCTGCCAGTTGTCGCTGACCTCACCACGGTGGTCGCCCAGCAGTCACAACAGATAGCGCAACAAGGCCAACAGCTGTCTCAACTGACCGTTATGCTACAACAGTTACTACCACAGCTTCAGCAGTCATCTCCTCCGCCAGCTCCTGCACCTCCTCCGCAGCGAGTGGCCGCTCCTGGGCTACGCCTATCCTTGCCGGATAAATTTGATGGGGACTCTAAGTTTTGCCGTGGCTTTCTTTCCCAATGTTCCCTGCATCTGGAGATGATGTCGGACCTGTTTCCCACTGAAAGGTCTAAGGTGGCTTTCGTAGTCAGCCTTCTGTCCGGAAAAGCCCTGTCATGGGCCACACCGCTCTGGGACCGCAATGACCCCGTCACTGCCTCTGTACACTCCTTCTTCTCGGAAATCCGAAGTGTCTTTGAGGAACCTGCCCGAGCCTCTTCTGCTGAGACTGCCCTGTTGAACCTGGTCCAGGGTAATTCTTCCGTTGGCGAGTATGCCGTACAATTCCGTACTCTTGCTTCAGAATTGTCCTGGAATAATGAGGCCCTCTGCGCGACCTTCAAAAAAGGCCTATCCAGCAACATTAAAGATGTTCTGGCCGCACGAGAAATTCCTGTTAATCTACATGAACTTATTCACCTAGCCACTCGCATTGACATGCGTTTTTCCGAAAGGCGTCGGGAACTCCGCCAAGATGTGGACTCTGTTCGCACGGGGCGTTTCTTCTCCTCGGCTCCTCTCTCCTCTGGTCCCCTGCAATCTGTTCCTGCGCCTTCCGCCGTGGAGGCTATGCAGGTCGACCGGTCTCGCCTGACACCTCAAGAGAGGACACGACGCCGTATGGAGAACCTCTGCCTGTACTGTGCTAGTACCGAACACTTCCTGAGGGATTGTCCTATCCGTCCTCCCCGCCTGGAAAGACGTACGCTGACTCCGCACAAAGGTGAGACAGTCCTTGATGTCTACTCTGCTTCTCCACGTCTTACAGTGCCTGTGCGGATGTCTGCCTCTGCCTTCTCCTTCCCTGCTGTGGCCTTCTTGGACTCTGGATCTGCAGGAAATTTTATTTTGGCCTCTCTCGTCAACAGGTTCAACATCCCGGTGACCAGTCTCGCCAGACCCCTCTACATCAATTGTGTAAATAATGAAAGATTGGACTGTACCATACGTTTCCGCACGGAGCCCCTTCTTATGAGCATCGGATCTCATCACGAGAGGATTGAACTTTTGGTCCTCCCCAATTGCACCTCGGAAATTCTCCTTGGACTTCCCTGGCTTCAACTTCATTCCCCAACCCTGGATTGGTCCACTGGGGAGATCAAGAGTTGGGGGTCCTCTTGTTCCAAGAACTGTCTAAAACCGGTTCCCAGTAACCCTTGCCGTAACTCTGTGGTTCCTCCAGTAACCGGTCTCCCTAAGGCCTATATGGACTTCGCGGATGTTTTCTGCAAAAAACAAGCTGAGACTCTACCTCCTCACAGGCCTTATGATTGTCCTATCGACCTCCTCCCGGGCACTACTCCACCCCGGGGCAGAATTTATCCTCTCTCTGCCCCAGAGACTCTTGCCATGTCTGAATACGTCCAGGAGAATCTAAAAAAGGGCTTTATCCGTAAATCCTCCTCTCCTGCCGGAGCCGGATTTTTCTTTGTGTCCAAAAAAGATGGCTCCCTACGTCCTTGCATTGACTACCGCGGTCTTAATAAAATCACGGTTAAGAACCGCTACCCCTTACCCCTCATCTCTGAACTCTTTGATCGCCTCCAAGGTGCCCACATCTTTACTAAATTGGACTTAAGAGGCGCCTATAACCTCATCCGCATCAGAGAGGGGGATGAGTGGAAAACGGCATTTAACACCAGAGATGGACACTTTGAGTATCTGGTCATGCCCTTTGGCCTGTGCAACGCCCCTGCCGTCTTCCAAGACTTTGTCAATGAAATTTTTCGTGACCTGTTATACTCCTGTGTTGTTGTATATCTGGACGATATCCTAATTTTTTCTGCCAATCTAGAAGAACACCGCCAGCATGTCCGTATGGTTCTTCAGAGACTTCGTGACAATCAACTCTATGCCAAAATTGAGAAATGTCTGTTTGAATGCCAATCTCTTCCTTTTCTAGGATATTTGGTCTCTGGCCAGGGACTACAGATGGATCCAGACAAACTCTCTGCCGTCTTAGATTGGCCACGCCCCTCCGGACTCCGTGCTATCCAACGCTTTTTGGGGTTCGCCAATTATTACAGACAATTTATTCCACATTTTTCTACCATTGTGGCTCCTATCGTGGCTTTAACCAAAAAAAATGCTGATCCCAAGTCCTGGCCTCCTCAAGCAGAAGACGCCTTTAAACGACTCAAGTCTGCCTTTTCTTCGGCTCCCGTGCTCTCCAGACCTGACCCTTCCAAACCCTTCCTATTGGAGGTTGATGCCTCCTCAGTGGGAGCTGGAGCTGTTCTTCTACAAAAAAATTCTTCCGGGCATGCTGTCACTTGTGGTTTTTTCTCTAGGACCTTCTCTCCAGCGGAGAGGAACTACTCCATCGGGGATCGAGAGCTTCTAGCCATTAAATTAGCACTTGAGGAATGGAGGCATCTGCTGGAGGGATCAAGTTTTCCTGTTATTATCTACACCGACCACAAGAACCTCTCCTACCTCCAGTCTGCCCAACGGCTGAATCCTCGCCAGGCCCGGTGGTCTCTGTTCTTTGCCCGATTTAATTTTGAGATTCACTTTCGTCCTGCCGATAAGAACATTAGGGCCGATGCTCTCTCTCGTTCCTCGGATGCCTCAGAAGTTGAACTCTCTCCGCAACACATCATTCCACCTGACTGCCTGATCTCCACTCCTCCTGCCTCCATCAGGCAGACTCCTCCAGGAAAGACCTTTGTTTCTCCACGCCAACGCCTCGGAATCCTCAAATGGGGTCACTCCTCCCATCTCGCAGGTCATGCGGGCATCAAGAAATCTGTGCAACTCATCTCCCGCTTCTATTGGTGGCCGACTCTGGAGACGGATGTTGTGGACTTTGTGCGAGCCTGCACTATCTGTGCCCGGGATAAGACTCCTCGCCAGAAGCCCGCTGGTTTTCTTCATCCTCTGCCTGTCCCCGAACAGCCTTGGTCTCTGATTGGTATGGATTTTATTACTGATTTACCCCCTTCCCGTGGCAACACTGTTATTTGGGTGGTCGTTGATCGATTCTCCAAAATGGCACATTTCATCCCTCTTCCTGGTCTTCCTTCTGCGCCTCAGTTGGCTAAACAATTTTTTGTACACATTTTTCGTCTTCACGGGTTGCCTACGCAGATTGTCTCGGATAGAGGTGTCCAATTCGTGTCTAAATTCTGGAGGGCTCTCTGTAAACAACTCAAGATTAAATTAAATTTTTCTTCTGCATATCATCCCCAGTCCAATGGACAAGTAGAAAGAATTAACCAGATCTTGGGTGATTATTTGCGACATTTTGTTTCCTCCCGCCAGGATGACTGGGCAGATCTCCTTCCATGGGCCGAATTCTCGTATAACTTCAGGGTCTCTGAATCTTCCTCCAAATCCCCATTTTTCGTGGTGTACGGCCGTCACCCTCTTCCCCCCCTCCCTACCCCCTTGCCCTCTGGTCTGCCCGCTGTGGATGAAATTTCTCGTGACCTTTCCATTATATGGAGAGAGACCCAAAATTCTCTCTTACAGGCTTCTTCACGCATGAAGAGGTTCGCGGATAAGAAAAGAAGAGCTCCTCCCGTTTTTTCCCCTGGAGACAAGGTATGGCTCTCCGCTAAATATGTCCGCTTCCGTGTCCCTAGCTACAAATTGGGACCACGCTATCTTGGTCCTTTCAAAATTTTGTGTCAAATTAATCCTGTCTCTTACAAACTTCTTCTTCCTCCTTCTCTTCGTATCCCTAATGCCTTTCACGTCTCTCTTCTTAAACCACTCATCCTCAACCGTTTTTCTCCCAAATCTGTTCCTCCCACTCCTGTTTCCGGCTCCTCGGACATCTTCTCTGTCAAAGAGATCTTAGCCTCTAAAAAGGTCAGAGGGAAAACTTTTTTTTTAGTGGACTGGGAGGGTTGTGGTCCTGAAGAGAGATCCTGGGAACCTGAGGACAACATCCTAGACAAAAGTCTGCTCCTCAGGTTCTCAGGCTCTAAGAAGAGGGGGAGACCCAAGGGGGGGGGTACTGTTACGCCGAGCGCTCCGGGTCCCCGCTCCTCCCCGGAGCGCTCGCTTCACTCTCCCCGCTGCAGCGCTCCGGTCACATCCTCTGACCCGGGGCGCTGCGATTCCGCTGCCAGCCGGGATGCGATTCGCGATGCGGGTAGCGCCCGCTCGCGATGCGCACCCCGGCTCCCGTACCTGACTCGCTCTCCGTCTGTTCTGTCCCGGCGCGCGCGGCCCCGCTCCCTAGGGCGCGCGCGCGCCGGGTCTCTGCGATTTAAAGGGCCACTGCGCCGCTGATTGGCGCAGTGGTTCCAATTAGTGTGTTCACCTGTGCACTTCCCTATATCACCTCACTTCCCCTGCACTCCCTTGCCGGATCTTGTTGCCATTGTGCCAGTGAAAGCGTTCCTTGTGTGTTCCTAGCCTGTGTTCCAGACCTTCTGCCGTTGCCCCTGACTACGATCCTTGCTGCCTGCCCCGACCTTCTGCTACGTCCGACCTTGCTTCTGCCTACTCCCTTGTACCGCGCCTATCTTCAGCAGCCAGAGAGGTGAGCCGTTGCTAGTGGATACGACCTGGTCACTACCGCCGCAGCAAGACCATCCCGCTTTGCGGCGGGCTCTGGTGAAAACCAGTAGTGGCTTAGAACCGGTCCACTAGCACGGTCCACGCCTATCCCTCTCTGGCACAGAGGATCCACTACCTGCCAGCCGGCATCGTGACACCAGCACTTATCAGTAAGAGCGGCTGCACATCGTGCAAACATCACGCCGCCTCGGCTGGAGTACATCTAACTACCATCCATCTGTCCCATCAGCGGTGCGGTGAGTGGCACAACAGTGCCAAAACATTACATTTCTATCTACAGGTATTGCCAGTATGGAGTGGACCAACCGGTGTCAATAAACTGGTGCCACTATTACCTATTTAAATTGCCAATATAAACGGCTCATACAAACCGGAACAGATATGATACTTATATTGTAGGACTTTCTACTCATCTCTCTAGGATAAATTGCACTATTTCTCTCCAGGACATTTGCAGATTCCTTTTCATAGGAAGAACTCCATTTATAAGACTGCTATTATTCCTAGGACATTGTTTTCCTTCCTTACAGGATATACATTGTATTTCTTTACAGGTGATACTCTCGTGACACACTATCACTATATAGGACTTGAAACCAAGAAGTGTGTCAACATATGTTACAATTGATTTAGGTGTTCTAGCAGTAGTTATATTTATGGGAATACCGCTCTGTAGTGTCATGCTGATTTGTTCTTATATATTGGAATTTTAATATCATACTGCGCTACCGTAGGGCCCTGTGGGAAACGCTTTATTTTTATAAGATTGTTATAAATTTATTTTTAATATGTTCTATTGTGGAATAAATACATACATACTAAACTGTCTTTTTCCTTTGGGTACCACAGACACCCATCCAGATACTATATTTTTTATATAGGGGTGTGCTGAGGACTGAATCCATATTATTTATTTATTTACAAATCTGTTTAACTTTCTGGCACCAGTTGATTAAAAAAATAATATTTTTTTTTACACCGGAGTACCCTTTTAAATTATATATATATATATATTCATGTATATTTGTGGTAGCTTGGGGGGTGTAGGGTATATGGGGGTGTAGCTGTGCAGTTACTAAAGGGTGCTTGCTTAACCCTTTCTATTCCTGACGCCAGGGTGAGGGCTATTCTCTGTATACTTGTCCTACCGCCACCCTTCCCAAGAGCAATAGGGAGATAGGGAATAATTGATTGTCCACAACCGGAGATTTGCAGAAACTAGTCGGAACTTTTACTGAAGATTGTATGCAATAATGAACAGGAACAGTCCATATAACAAAGTCTATTAAAGCTTGACAAGTGGTTGGGACCTCGTGAGTCTTTTGAGCTTAAGAAGGTAATTGTTGAGGTGATCCACTGGATTTAGGGGTTTAGATTCGGTCCATTAATCACGCTAGCTTTAGCGGGGATTGAGATTTTAACTCACAGTTTAGTTTAGGCTGAGGCTGGCAGGTTTCTGGCCTAGCTTGTCTTTGTAAGTTGCGCAGATCCATCCTAATAGTCCGGCATCCACGAGAGCAGCAACCCAAGAAAGCGATCATTGGCTACAGCTCCCTTATATGGGCAGGGGCTGGACTAAAGCTCACTGGTCCATAACAACTGTCAATCTTCTGCACAGAGAATTATGGGTAACATGTGACCCAAGGACCTCCAAAGATTCTCCAACATACCATAGAGGAATTAACATAGTCACATAACCCAAGGTCCTGCGACGCTACCAAGGTAAGCATACTAATATACATTATGTTAAATATATACATTTAAACATTTCAAAAGAGGCGACTAGGGGCTGTTCCACCTGGGGGACCCTACCTGAACGTAGTGACTCTGACTTTGGGGACCACCATACAAGGTACGGTATGCATTACGGTACCGGGACACCACATATTTTTTAAACATTAAATGCTTTATATTGGTTCTACAGCAGTGGTCTCAAACTGTGGCTCTCCAGATGTTGCCAAACTTCAACTCCCAGCATGCTGGGAGTTGAAGTTTTGCAGCATCTGGAGGGCCACAATTTGAGACAGCTGTTCTACAGTTTTAGTTTTAACGGATATGACTGCATGTCAGGTGATCATGGCGGCAAGCTGCTGGCCACGGCAATGTTGTTACCATGGAAGAACAGTTATTATGGTAGACAGAATTTGTGATGTCAACTCCATAGAATACAGAAAAGGTGATTTAGGAAAAGTGAAGACTCTGATGGTGGTTATGTGAGGGTTGCAGCATCATTGTGTGTCATTGAGATTGCTGTTGCTGTGGAATTATGAAAGGATTAAGTGTCCTGTACAGTATGTATCCCAGGTTTTTCCTGAGTCAGAGTAGTCATAGCCAGTTGTCCTGACGGTGGGTCAACCATGATTGTAACACATCTCTAGTCTATGTAACCAACATACTTTTTGTATCTGCTTATTTCACATCTGGATTTGCCAAGTACTAATACAAAATATCGGCCCAAAAACTGCTGTGAGAATGAATTAAAAAGGTATAATTTTCCAAAATTGTGCTTCATACAAATAAATACGGCTAATAAGCAATGTATACAAGTTAATATTCTGAGCCCAATCCCCTGCTGTGCCTCCCTTTCTGCATGTCCGCAGTCACAGGTAAACTTCTCTAGGTCAACCTATACAATATGTATAAAAGGCATCATATATTCCATAAAGTGGTTGGCTGAAAAACCTAATATACAGTGGTCCCTCAACATACGATGGTAATTCGTTCCAAATGAACTATCGTTAGTTGAAACCATTGTATGTTGAGGGATCCGTGCAATGGAAAGAATAGGAAGTTATACTCACCTGTCCCTGCCTCTCCGCACCATCACTGCTGCCCTAGGTGTCGCCCTCCATTGCCATCGCCGGGGTGTCCCCGCCGCTCCGGACCGTCTCTGCTGCCCGGGATCATCGCTCTTCATCGCTGTCATCACGTCGCTGCTCACGACACTCCTATTGGAAGACGGGACGGCGTGCGCAGCGACGTGATGACGACGAAGGAGAACAACGGCCATGCAGCGGAGCCCGAAGAGGACGGTCCGGAACATTGGGGACAGGTGAGTGACCATCACTGGACCACACGGGGCACCTTAAACAGCTATCCGGCGGCAGCTGAAGCAGTCTGCGCTGCCGTTTATGTGATGGCCCCGACATACAAAAGCATCGTATTTTAATGCTGCCTTCAACATGCGATGGCCTCTGAGAGTGATCGTATATTGAAATGATCGTATGTCGGGGACATCGCAGGTCGGGGGGGTCACTGTATATGTCATGTCATTTCAGAGGATTTATGTAGGTTAACTGGATTTTGAACAGTCCTATGCTAACATATTATACCACCTCTAAACAAAAAAGTTTTAATTTGCAACTTTTTATAAATGTGTATAAACAGTTTTAACCTGTTCCCAACTCTCCAAATTTTCCAGAATTTTCGGCTTAAATCGTACCCGTCAGATACAACAATTTATTTTTTTATTTTTATATATCACTCAGTACCTAATCCTGACCATGTGCATCTAATTTTTATGTGTCTAGCACCTTTATTTAATTTTTTATTACACTTTTAATTTAGCTCACTAGTCTGAATTCCTCTCAAATGGAGGGGGCGTGGCCTCACTGTGCAGGTCTCCGCCCCTCCCTCAGTATGCTGTCTGCTCATATCTCCCCTAGCATTAGCAAAACTACAACTCCCAGCTTGTCCTCACTGACAGTAGCGGGACTCAAGCTGACAGTGGGAGGATTTTTCCTCCAGATGTGAGCCCTGCACTCACAGCTGTCAATCAAGGAAGTGTGTCCATGACATGGTGATGGTGCATGGACAAAGCAGGACTAGTATGTGTCCAAGCAGGCAGGTGGGGCAGTTGTTTGACTGGCTTTTTCAGTATGAAATACTGAAAATTTTCTAATGAAAGCAATTGCAAAACCTATTGGTTATACATGCTTTACAACATATCAAAAGTTTTTGTATCTGACAGTGCCCATTTAAGGTTTTCCCCCCCCCCCCTTGCCTTCTAAGACATATATATATATATATATATATATATATATATATATATTTATTTTTTTGCAGGACAAGCTGTACTTTTTATTGCCACACTTTATAAAAGGGGTTAAAGCACAACTGTCATCAATATTTACCCCCTAAAGCTATACACAGCATGTAAAAGCTGTGCAGCACAGTAATGCAGGCATACCATTTATTGTCTAATCATAGGCTTTATGATTGTAAAAACTGCTTTTAGCCAGAGTCATGCACAGTTGGAGAGGCATGGTGGGGGTCCGCAATGTCAAGCCTCTCTTGAACAAGGTTACAGCATCTCGGGCCCTGTGTGAGCGACATACAGCTCCTCTGCACATGCGCCAACTGCGAAAAATGATGGCGCTCAGCAGGGAGTGAGCAAGCTCTCGGCCTCTATTGGTCAGAGACCATGTGCAGAGGAGCTGTATGTTGCTCACACAGGGCCCAAGATGCTGTAACATTGTTCAAGAGAGGCGTGAGATCGCGGACCCCCCGCCACGCCTCTCCGACTGTGCATGACTCTGGATAAAAGCATTTTTTACAATAATAAAGCCAACAATTAGACAATAAAAGGTATGCCTGCATTACTGTACTACACAGCTTTTACATGCTATGAACCGCTTCAGGTGGTAAATATTGATGACAGATGAGATTTTCCTATGTGTATGGTGCAATTTCAATCCTTTGTAGTAACAGCTCCTGGAAAATCATTCTTTTAATCCTGAAGTTTTGCTCCTATAGTTCAAACGATTTCCATTGGGGGGATAGCAGGAATCAGCCCCGACTGGTGGAGTAGACCGCCTAGTCTCAGAAACGCGTCGGAAGGATTTTTGGACCATACATACGACTTGTATTTAAGTCACTACCCACGCTAATTCCATCTAGCTAACCTTGCAGCGGGGTGCACGGCATTAGACACGCCACCGGCCAGGGCTGACTCCTGCTATCCCCCAAAAGGACATTGAACTATAGGAGCAAAACTTCAGGATTAAAAGACTGATTTTCCAGGAGCCGTTACTACAAAGGATTGATATTGCACCATATTAAATTAAGGACACTCCAGCACTTCCAGCTTCATAAGGTATATACTAATCTTTTTAGATTATTCCAATTTTTATAATTTATCTACATTATACTTTTAAGTCCAATACAGCTCTGACTTTTATAGTAATTTTATTGGTTCATGTTATATGGTATACAGGGGCCCATATTAAGTTTTTAGCGGCAGTATTGGCACCCCAGCTTAGATCCACAGCACCAGCAATAGGGCATTAAATCTATACACTTTGTAATACCATATTCCCTATCCCATGCCCTCTACAATGGCTGCTGCAGGGGTATTTGTCATGGTTGCCGAAGCCAGACCTGCCATGGTCAGTTGCATGAGTTGTCCAGGATTAGAAAAATATGGGAGCTTATAAAAAAAACTAGCACCACACTTGTGCTGACGTCATTCCCTGTATGGGCAAAAGCACACTAGACTGATTTATTGAGGAAAAAAATCCGCACAAAATACTTATTGATTTTGTTGTGATTTTTTTTTTTATGCACAGATTTACCTTCCCCATTAAAGTTGAAATGCTGCAGATTTTAAGTCCACATCGCAGGTCAATATCAGTCAGGAAAATGTTTGCTGTGTGTAAAAAGGGTTTTAAATATCCCATTTACTTTGCTTGTTCTGTCTACTGTGGATTTGTCATGCGAATTTCAGTCATCAATTCCTATTGGACAACGTGATGACGACAAAGGAGAGCACCGGCCATGCAGGGGATCCTGGCACAGAGCAGACACCGAGAAGGTCCCTCCCGGTGCAGCCGGGTTAGTGTCATTTTTGCTTCAGATGCTTCAGATCGCCACGTCTGAAGGGTTAATGCAGGGCATCACCGCGATCGGTGATGTCCTGTATTAGCCGCGGGTCCTGGCCGTTGATGGGCGCAGGGACCGCCGCGATAGGTGTGTATTCGCCGTATAAGATGCACCAACTTTTCCCCCCCAGTTTTGGGGAAGAAAAAGTGCATCTTATACGGCGAAAAATACGGTATATAGATTTATTTTACAGTAATTTATAACACAGTCTGCATTGCCCCTTTATCCAGTACACTGTGCTCACTTTGTGCTGTTATACCAGTTGATGGCGGTGTAAACTTTCTGCAGTAATAATGGTAATACCTGGGATATTCCCTCTCCTCGGGAATTCACCCTTCCCAGTCAAGTCTTCGCAGGCAAACATTACACACAATAATAATAATCAGACAGAGGCCATTCACCTAGACATAACCAAAGCTGCTCTTTAATGGGCTGCAAGATGCTAATCTTAGTTTCAAGTGTTCTTTATTTGAGACTTTTCCTGTCCCTCCTCTCCCCTCTTGCAAGCTGCCCCCCTTAGCCCCCAGCCCCCTCCTCTCTGGTACATGCCTCACACACACACTATCTTCATTTGCTTTGAAGCTCTTTCAGAGGATTTCCCAGCCTGTGAAGGATTGTGTACAGAGGGACATTGCCCAACCTGTAAAAAAAAGTGAAGAGAGTTTGCACAGGTTATTTTCTCAGTTTGTGCATACAAGATTCTGGCTGAGGGAATAGGAAAAAGTTCTAGAGCAATGGCAATGGGAAGTTTTTTGTACAAGAAGATGCTATGGATTGCATTCCTATTACTAATGCCAGACATAGAGTCAGCTAATAATCCTGACTGCAGTGACAGACAAGATGACCCAGCTTGCTTCGAGCATCTTGTGGCCATGCCACCTGTAGATGCCAGCTGTGATGGACCTCAGGGGTGCAAGTTGCATTTTCTTGTTCCTGATGAGCAACCTACTCCTGAAGAACTTAAAGAGGTCTACCAGGAAGGTAACCAAGAGTTCAAACAAACCCATAAACAGTCTGGAACTGAAGGAAACCCCAAACCCCAAAATCCAAAGACCAAAACTGTAGGTGAGAGGTTGACCTTGTTGGAGTCGAATCTTCAGTCGATGACTTCTCTATTCCACAAGTTACAGGAAGACGGCAAGATGAATCTCAGCAAGATAGAAGATCGACTCAATTCACTGGTGGTGCTTCTCTTGGGGATCTTGTCTGGATGTGAACTGCCCTGCAATGAGTCTGTTGAAAAACTCTCTGCATTAGGTGAGTTCATGGAAATTGGTTCCATCTATTGGTGTAAATTTTTTGGCATATGTTGATCTCATTGGCATCAGGGATTAGGAATAATAAAGTAATCATTACATAAAATACTTATGGAAAAGCCAAGGATATAGAACGTTAACTTTCAGAAATGATTAACATGCACTGATCACGTATATGTAAGTGGTGGTAGCAATGGGACCTCCAGAACTTTAATGGATGGAACAGTCTTCTGGAAATACAAAAGATAAAAAGAATCGTCAATTTGATAATGGCTGTGAGTAAAGAAAAGTTGCCTTTGATTTTTCTTTGGTCAGCCTGAGGACCTTTAGGCCACATGTAAGGTCCCTCTACTAAGGAGAGAGCTTCAGCTTTTTACACATGGTGAGATGGTTAATGAGACTTGTTGTAATTCATAGTTACACAGTAAGTCCAGCTGAAATAAAGACAGACACATGTCCATCAAGTTCAACCAAGGGAGGGATGTTCATATAGGGGAGGGGTATGGGTATCTTTAGAAAACAATTTTCTACATTAGAAATAACATTGGGGGAGATTTATCAAAACCTGTGCAAAGGAAAAGTTGCCCAGTTGCCCATAGCAACCAATCCGATCACTTCTTTCATTTTGCAGAGGCCTTGTTAAAAATGAAAGAAGCGAGCTGATTTGGTTGCTATGGGCAATTCCCAATTTGCAAATCCCAATTTCCCTGAGTTGTAGACAGTGCAGTGGATTTCCTATTATAAAAAACGAAATCTCCGTGAACACAAGAAGATATTCCTACATCTTGTCTGATCTCAGACACTTCTGACTATTGTCACATGCGTTCAGTAGCTGCTCATATATAATCTGATTATTGGCCCAAAAACTGTTGGTTCTTACATTTACTTTTGTTGTAAAATTATTTTTGCTACATTGTTCATATCCGGTCAATGTGTCCCTGTATCATAATAAGTGATTGTCTTGTTCTATGCCATGATAAATTGTAACAGGTCTTAGATTTACATAACGTGTCAACCAGCAAAAGCCAACAGAAAGCACAAAGGGCCCATCAACAAAATGGTACAGAAGTTGGGTTGACACCCCAGTTACTGCGAAGCTGCAGCTCTTAGCTTTCCTTGACAGCCTGCAGCTGGGAGCTTTGTACTAGATATCATTTTTTTTCACAATTTTTTGGAACTGCACAAACACTGTCTATAGAATAAATTAGTAATATTGTAGCAAAAACATCTCTAGTAAATGTTTCTGTGTATCTTAGGCCCAGTTGTAGCTTCTCCGTTATTCTGCATGTTTCCTAAAATAGGAATCCTCATCTATTAGCCAGAGCAGAGAGTGGCTACAAAATTCACGTTCTGATACATCTGTGCATTACACACAGCTCAATGATTTCAGACTGGGCTGTGTAAATGCTTAATTTCCCCTGTGGTGGCGCTGCAGGGAAAATGAACACGTATGATTTTTAACTGAGGGTCTCAGCAGCAGGACATCTTGTGATAAGTTTAACATCAAGGAACCCTTTAAATATTCTGGAAATGTTTAACGTGGAGTAACAGTTTAAATAGATTTATGACTGCCTTGGCACGATATACAGATTATATAGTATTAGATAATTCCACTAAAAGAAGTTTCTGGTTTACAGAAACTAACAACCTTACCTTGTATATATGCACCATTTAATCCGAATGCTCAGGGGACACTTTTCTGGACACCAACAACAGCTATTTAAAAAGTTCCGACTCTTCACATTTCTAACCAATGAATTCTCTACAAGAGATGACAATAGACTTCATTTTAATGTTGTATATTTAGTTTGGTATTTTAGGATTTTATGCATACAAAAAAAAAGTATATTAGGGTCATTTTAAAGGCATAACACCCGACATGTCACCCTTCCTGTATGTACATTAGCAGTCATCTGTATTTAATGAATACGCCCCTTTATGATAGTCTCTGTCTTAAAGTGGTACTCCACCCCTAGACATCTTATCCTCTATCCAACAAATAGGGGATAAGATGTCTGATCACGGGGGTCCCGCCGCTGGGGACGCCCGTGATCTCGGCTGCGGCACCCCGCTATCATTACTGCACAGAGCAAACTCCCTATGTGCGTAATGACGGGCGATACAGGGGCCGGAGCATTGTGATGTCACGGCTCCGCCCCCCTTGTGACGTCACTGCTCCGCTCCCTCAATACAAGTCTATAGGAGGGGGCGTGATGGCTACCACGCCCCCTCCCATAGACCTGTATTGAGGGGGTGGAGCCTTGATGTCATGAGAGGCGGAGCCATGACATCACAATGCTACGGCCCCTGTATCGCCCATCATTACGCACAGAGCAAGTTTGCTCTGTGCAGTGATGACAGTGGGGTGCTGCAGCCAAGATCATGGGGGGTCCCCAGCGGCGGGACCCCCATGATCAGACATCTTATCCCCTATCCTTTGCGTAGGGGATAAGATGTCTAGGGGCGGAGTACCCCTTTAAGTCAGTATTGCTTTATTGTTGGGAACGACGGTTACCTCAAATCCCCTCTGAGTGTCTTAGGAGTTTCTATGACATCAACTGCTGTGAACTTTGAGTTCTGAACCCTCTTTGAATGGCAGGATTTAATGTTGGAGAGTTCAGACAGAGAATGAGGCCAAAAGAAAAAAGTCATGGCTAGAAAGTTCTGCGTCATCCTGGCAATTGTTTAAGCAACAGTTGAAATAAGTTATTGAAGCAGTGGGTCTACCAACCCCGCATGCTTCATCCAGAGAGAACATGGAAAGTGGAGAAGTTGAGGAAGTACTTACCACATAATATACACTGTATAGTGGTATATATAAAAGAAAGGGGACCCCATACCAAAGTGTGTTCATCTTTTGTTGCTTTCCATAATTCTTTAATTGCAGACTATATGGTTCTTAGGGAAAAGGAGTCCTGCGGATTTATCTACCAGTAACAAAAGGAACCAAGCAACCAAAGCTGGGTCCCTCCTCTTAAAGAGCCCCACAGCAGTCACATGATCAGTCTCTTTGATATGAACACCCTTGCTACTGTATGCATTGGGGAATATGTAGTGGATTATAGATATCATCCAGCACTGAACTCTATCCAAAAAATAGTATATGTTTAAATGGCCACAACACAGTTTCTGTGAGCAAGCTTTACCTGGAACTTATCCTGGTCAAACATTGAGGATTTTAAATGTAAGATTCCTAGATTTAACCTATCAGGAGGATAAAAACAGAAACAAGTTTGGAGTGCGATCCTAGTGCATTAACCCTGGTAAAACAGTGGTGTAAGGTGGAGGACAGTTATGCTCACCAAGGTTGGTTATGCTTAGAGCACAACATCTATCAAGGCATGAAACACAGTAATAGGTCAGCAGCCCTGGAGTACCCAATCTCCTCAGGATTTCGGCAAACAGTAATGGTACTTGGAACAGGAAAAAATCTCCAGTCTTGGCGCTTCTCCCATTCAAAGCGTTGAATGTTGCTAACCATTGTATGTAAGTAATATAAAGAATAAACTTGTCTTGATTTGGAAAAGCTCCAAGACTGGAGATTTTTTCTTGTTCCAAGTATCATAGATTTAACCTATGACATGCTAGCCAAATGTTAATAGGTGTGTACCATAGAAAAATAGTCTATCACCAGAAGAGGCTGGGAACGAAATTCTTCAATCAGTGTTATAAAAGGGGTTTTTCACCTTAAGGCAGGGGTTCACCAAGGGTTATGCATTGGCCAGTATTTGTCAGCGCAGAGCGGGGATTGGACGCTGCAGTTGCTCACTATGTTGTAGCTGCGGTCGTGGCCTTTTTATGCGAGCTGCAGTGGCTGCCGGGGGTGACGTGCGTAGTTCCTGACATTGTGCGGAGGTGTCGGCACAGTGCAGAAGGACGCCACCCGTCAGTGCGGCCCTCCAACTTCCACCAAATGGGATCAACACAGGCCTGGTAAGCATGAAAAATTAAGTGTAACACCGCAGTATATATGATTCTATACAAACAGGGCAGAGCTTCTCATGGGGTAGTATATCAAAAAAAGTTTGAAAGGTGTGCACAACAGGATGGTGAGGTATTTCATTCACCTTTAGCTGTTGTGTAATGGACACAACAACT
Source organism: Hyla sarda (assembly GCF_029499605.1). Lineage (NCBI taxonomy): Eukaryota > Metazoa > Chordata > Amphibia > Anura > Hylidae > Hyla > Hyla sarda. The sequence goes on along the minus strand of NC_079194.1, from coordinate 118,907,760 downwards.
TATTGGCCTGTGTTGTGTAATACGGTGCAGCCACCAGGTGCTAGGACAAGGGATGATCCTTGGCCGAAGTCGCAGTAGTCAGAGAGGAACGAGAAATATCAGCAGGAGGTCCAATTGTCTTTAAAACACTTTGATTTTATTCAGAAAGCCTTAAAACAGACATATTTCTGGACATAAGCCCCTTTCTCAATCTGAACAAGGCAAGAATAGTATGGGAAGGTGTTATTGTATGTATCTCATATATTGCCCCAGGGGGATCGGAGGAGGGAATAATGGCACTGTTACGCCTAGCGCTCCGGGTCCCCGCTCCTCCCCGGAGCGCGTACGGCGTCTCTCTCTCCGCAGCGCCCCGGTCGGTCCCGCTGACCGGGAGCGCTGCACTGTCATGGCCGTCGGGGATGCGATTCGCACAGCGGGACGCGCCCGCTCGCGAATCGCATCCCAGGTCACTTACCCGTTCCCGTCCCCTGCTGTCATGTGCTGGCGCGCGCGGCTCCGCTCTCTAGGGCGCGCGCGCGCCAGCTCCCTGAGACTTAAAGGGCCAGTGCACCAATGATTGGTGCCTGGCCCAATTAGCTTAATTGGCTTCCACCTGGTCCCTGACTATATCTGACCTCCTCCCATGCACTCCCTTGCCGGATCTTGTTGCCCTTGTGCCTAGTGAAAGCGTTTTGTGTGTCCAAAGCCTGTGTACCAGAACTTCTGCTATCCACCCTGACTACGAACCTTGCTGCCTGCCCCGACCTTCTGCTACGTCCGACCTTGCTTCTGTCTACTCCCTTGTACCGCGCCTATCTTCAGCAGCCAGAGAGGTTGAGCCGTTGCTAGTGGATACGACCTGGTCACTACCGCCGCAGCAAGACCATCCCGCTTTGCGGCGGGCTCTGGTGAAAACCTGTAGTGACTTAGAACCGGTCCACTAGCACGGTCCACGCCAATCCCTCTCTGGCACAGAGGATCCACCTCCTGCCAGCCGGCATCGTGACAGTAGATCCGGCCATGGATCCCGCTGAGGTCCCTCTGCCTTATATCTCTGATCTCACCACGGTGGTCGCCCAGCAATCCCGACAGATCGCCCATCTAACCCACCAGCTGTCGGAAGTGTCCACCATTGTGCAGCAACTTCAGTCGCAACTTCAGCAGCAATCATCTCCTCCGCCAGCTCCTGCACCCCTTCCGCAGCGAGTGGCCACTCCTAGCCTCCGCCTGTCCTTGCCGGACAAATTTAATGGGGACTCTAAGTTTTGCCGTGGCTTCCTTTCACAATGTTCCCTGCACTTGGAGATGATGTCGGACCAGTTTCCTACTGAAAGGTCTAAGGTGGCTTTCGTAGTCAGCCTTCTGTCTGGAAAAGCCCTGTCATGGGCCACACCGCTCTGGGACCGCAATGACCCCGTCACTGCCTCTGTACACTCCTTCTTCTCGGAAATTCGAAGTGTCTTTGAGGAACCTGCCCGAGCCTCTTCTGCTGAGACTGCCCTGCTGAACCTGGTCCAGGGTAATTCTTCCGTTGGCGAGTACGCCATACAATTCCGTACTCTTGCTTCTGAACTTTCCTGGAATAATGAGGCCCTCTGCGCGACCTTTAAAAAAGGCCTATCCAGCAACATTAAAGATGTTCTGGCCGCACGAGAAACTCCTGCTAACCTGCATGAACTCATTCATCTAGCCACTCGCATTGACATGCGTTTTTCTGAGAGGCATCAAGAGCTCCGCCAGGAAAAAGACTTAGATCTCTGGACACCTCTCCCACAGTCTCCATTGCAATCTGCGCCTAGGCCTCCCGCCGAGGAGGCCATGCAAGTGGATCGGTCTCGCCTGACCCTGGAAGAGAGGAATCGCCGTAAGGAAGAGAATCTTTGTCTGTACTGTGCCAGTACCGAACATTTTTTGGTGGATTGCCCTATCCGTCCTCCACGTCTGGGAAACGCACGCTCGCACCCAGCTCTCGTGGGTGTGGCGTCTCTTGATGCTAAGTCGGCTTCTCCACGTCTCACGGTGCCTGTACGGATTTCTTCTTCAGCCAGCTCTTCCCTCTCAGCCGTGGCCTGCCTGGACTCTGGTGCCTCTGGGAATTTTATTCGGGAGTCCTTGGTGAATAAATTCCGCATCCCGGTGACCCGTCTTGTCAAGCCACTCCACATTTCCGCGGTCAACGGAGCCAGGTTGGATTGCACCGTGCGTTTCCGCACGGAGCCCCTCCTAATGTGCATCGGACCTCATCATGAGAAAATTGAGTTTTTGGTCCTCTCCAATTGCACTTCTGAAATTCTCCTTGGACTACCCTGGCTTCAACACCATTCCCCAACCCTGGATTGGTCCTCAGGGGAGATCAAGAGCTGGGGTACCTCTTGCTTCAAGGACTGCCTTAAACCGGTTCCCAGTACTCCCTGCCGTGACCCTGTGGTTCCTCCTGTATCCGGTCTCCCTAAGGTCGTTATGGACTCTGCCCGCCTTAAGAAGTGCCTCTCCCCCCCTCCCAGTCCAGTCAGTCAAGCCTCGGTGCCTCCTCGTGGCCCTCGTCCTGGTGTCACACTGCCCCGTGCCAGGCCTCGCCCTCTGCCCTCCCTCCCCATTCCCACTCCTGCTGTACTGCCTGCCGTTGAGGAATCCCTCCATCCTTTCCCGGTGTCCTCATCCCAGGGGGGGCAGTTACCGGACAAAGAGAAGGGGAGACCTAAGGGGGGGGGTACTGTTACGCCTAGCGCTCCGGGTCCCCGCTCCTCCCCGGAGCGCGTACGGCGTCTCTCTCTCCGCAGCGCCCCGGTCGGTCCCGCTGACCGGGAGCGCTGCACTGTCATGGCCGTCGGGGATGCGATTCGCACAGCGGGACGCGCCCGCTCGCGAATCGCATCCCAGGTCACTTACCCGTTCCCGTCCCCTGCTGTCATGTGCTGGCGCGCGCGGCTCCGCTCTCTAGGGCGCGCGCGCGCCAGCTCCCTGAGACTTAAAGGGCCAGTGCACCAATGATTGGTGCCTGGCCCAATTAGCTTAATTGGCTTCCACCTGGTCCCTGACTATATCTGACCTCCTCCCATGCACTCCCTTGCCGGATCTTGTTGCCCTTGTGCCTAGTGAAAGCGTTTTGTGTGTCCAAAGCCTGTGTACCAGAACTTCTGCTATCCACCCTGACTACGAACCTTGCTGCCTGCCCCGACCTTCTGCTACGTCCGACCTTGCTTCTGTCTACTCCCTTGTACCGCGCCTATCTTCAGCAGCCAGAGAGGTTGAGCCGTTGCTAGTGGATACGACCTGGTCACTACCGCCGCAGCAAGACCATCCCGCTTTGCGGCGGGCTCTGGTGAAAACCTGTAGTGACTTAGAACCGGTCCACTAGCACGGTCCACGCCAATCCCTCTCTGGCACAGAGGATCCACCTCCTGCCAGCCGGCATCGTGACAGGCACAAGGGGATTAAGTATCACATTAGTATCACATTAGAAAGGTAAGCACACGCCATTATGAAATTAAGTACTTTTATGACTTATTTTGTCTGCAGGTACCCCTCACACGTAAGTTCCACGCGAACTTACTTGCGAGGGGTACCCGTGAACATATTTTCACCCTTTGGGGGTACAGTCGCGAAAAAGGTTGAGAACCACTGCCTTTAGGTGCCACCTTTAATAGTTGTTAGTATAATGAACAGCAATCCCTCCCATTCACGTGATCATTTGGCTGGGCTGAGTGGAGAGAAGAGGGGTAATTCAAAGAGAAACAGCAGCAAGGCAGAATGGAACTGCTGTAAGGTTGTATTTTCTATTGGTGATAAATAATGCCTTAGTGGCTTTTTATTGCATTCATAAGTGCTGTGATTTTTCTTTGAACTACTGGATAATCTGAGGCCTAGGAGGTCAGGGCCCAACACTATGTGCACTGGAGTAACACATAACGTGAGCTGAAATTAAATCTATACATTGGTGATGCTGCTTTACTCAGGAGTGAAGAAAAGGGGAAAGCCACTACCAGGCAGCTTAACCTGTCGAAAACAACAGGGCTGAGAAGTTGAAATCTTACATGCCTAATTCTTCTCTTCCATGACATTATTTTTGGGGGCAAGTTGGGAGGCTCCCGTAGACAGAAGAGGGTCGACTGGTCAAGCCGAAATTGTTATGTTTGGCTGACTTTCCCTAAGTCTGTATGGGAGCCTTTAAACCGTTACTTTTTCAGTCAGTAGGGTTCCCCAACAGTAAAAGGTTTGCATTTATAGGACCCCCAGAAATCTATCCTAAGACTAAACCATCAGAAAAAAAGCTCTTCTTTAGTGTGCCACCAACATGAAAAAAAGAATCTCCTAGTTTTCATTGAAATCAATGGGCTGTAGGTCCACTACATGAACAGAGAGAAGGCTGCTCTTTGTAGCTTCACTACACCTAGGCTAGTAGATGAAGGTCCTGAATGGGGATTCAACCTCTTCATTTACTCAATTTTCCAAACCAAGCAACTGCTCTATCAGATTTTTCTCATAATTTTTAAAGGAAAACTTCACTTACTGCCATTATGCAATAACTTAAAGCATATTTTCCTAAGAACATATTGAGAATTGGAGTTCATCCTTTTGGCAAAGCAATTAATCACATTCCAATCATTTCTTCATATGACAATAGAGTTTAATGGGTTATCCTCTAATCATCTCCATTCTGCACTGAGTGACTGCTGTTTTATCCACAACACCGGATTACCAAATAGCAGATTGATAGATTTTAATAATGCTCCCTGCATAAATAAAGGATGATAACAGTGGACAACAGAATCCTTGGATCCCCATAGTCATTCAGAGGATGATGCATTTTCCTATGCCACATAAAAGCATTATCCCACATGGGAACTTGTTGCCTTTTTTTTATGTGACATGATCTCCATAAATCTGATGTTGGAGTGTTACAGACACAGGATGTACAAGATGGATGTACTCTAGTGTTACATGAGCTTGTTCAGTGCACTGCCATGGTTGTGCACATCTGCTGGGATACCCTTACCTACATTTATCATCTTAGAGGTGAACCAGAGGTGAAATGAGAGTTATGAAAAAATATTCTTGGTTGTTAGAGGTAGACACTAAGGACTGATTTTTTACAGAAACTCTACTGTGAAAAACAATCCAAAGGTATAAAGAATTCCAAAGGCACTCACCATATGCTGTGTGACTTCTTCTTTATTACTATACTACTAGATTTTATATATTTTTATATATGTATTTGTATTGTACTTTACTGGTCTATTTGTATACAATTTCCACTCACCTGTGTTCCACATCACTAGAAGAGGCGTGTACAAAAAGAAGAAGAAGTAGCTCACAGGTCAGAGGAAATGGTCCGTTGAAGTTCCTTGTGGAAGGAAACAGCTGTCACCAATCTATGTGTACTGGCGTAGCGGCATGTTGCCGCCTTATCCTGCACTTATGTACTGAATAATACTAAAGAAGAAGTCACAAAGCATATGGTGAGTGCTTTGGAATTCTTTATACCTTTGGATTGTATTCACGTGATGCTGTCGTTTCTACAAAAGAACACAACCGAATACTCACTGTGTGCATGAACAGTTCACCGCCACCAGCCGTTCATCCTCATAGACAGTGTTATCAGAGTAGTGAGCAGTGCCTGCACTGTCTACGCTTCTACTTTGTTGTCTTTTGTGGAAAACACTGGCATGAGACTCAGCTGGTTGTCACCCTGGCACGACTGGCTGCTGTTTTTTTTAGTAGAAAGTATTTGTCACATCTATCATAAATCTAAACATTCAACATAAATATTTTCCATACACACTAAATAGACATATTAGCTTTTATAAAAGGAGATGTGCCAGCTACATGACTATTTGCAAGCCCAATCTCCATTCTGATAAGCCAGGCTTTGGAGCTGAGCTGGAGTTCCACTGGTCAACTATTATAAAATTAAACTTAGAAAAAAGCGCAATCCATAACCGGACTGTTAGCTAAATAAGATTGAAGATTGTTTTACTGGGTGAGTGCCATCATTTCTACATTGGTATTCAACTATAATGAAGCCAATTCTGTTCTATTGCATTTTGCTGGCTTCTCCCAGTGCTTTTTTTTTTTTTTTTTTTTTTTATAAGAATGATGTTAGACATCACTGATGCACACAGAGTTTGGTTTGCACACAAAAATTCTGCCATGTGAATGTAGCCTTAGTGTTACAGTTTTGGCAACAGAAAAGAGTACACCCCTAAGTGGAAATGTCCATATTAGGTCTATTTAGACATTTTTCCTGCCTGGTGCCCAGTGACTGGTTTGTGTTTCAAGGTCTCAGGTGTGAATGGGGAGCAGTTGTCTTAAATTTGGTGTTACAGCTCTCACACTCTTTAATGCTGGACACTGGAAGGTTAACATGATACCTCATAGCCACGAACTCTCTGAGGATCTAAAACAAAATAATTGCTGCTTTATAGAAGATGGCCTAGATTATAAGAAGATTGCCAGGATCCTGAAACTGAGCTTCAGCACGGTGGGCAAGACCACACAGCAATTTCACAGGAGAAGTTTCACTTCGAACAGGCCTCGCCTTAGTCGACCAGAAGAAGTTGAGTGCACGTTTAGGTTAATTTTTTGGGGGGAACAGATGTATGAGTGCTGCCAGATTTGCTGCAGATTTTGATGGGGTGAAGGGTCAGCCTTTCAGTGCCCAGATCATACGTCGCACACTGCATTAAAATTGGTCTGTATGGCTGTTGCCCCTAAAGGAAGCCTCTTCTCAAGATGATGCACAACAAAGCCTACAGTTTGCTTTAGACAAGTAGACTAAGGACATGGATTACAAGAACCATGTCTGGTGGTCTGATGAGACCAAGATAGACTTATTTGGTTCAGATGGTGTCAAGCGTGTGTGGCAGCAACCAGGTAAGAAGTACAAAAACCAGTGTGTATTGCAAACAGTTAAGCATAGTGGTGGGAGTGCCATGGTCTGGGCCTACATGAGTGCTGCTGGCACTGGGGAGCTACAGTTCATTGAGAGAACCATGAATGCCAACATGTACTGTGACATAGTGAAGCAAAGCATAATACCCTCCCTTTGGAGACTGGGCCACAGGGCAAAATTCCAGTATGATAACCCCAAACACACCTCCAAGACCACCACTGCCTCGCTAAAGAAGCTGAGGGTAACGGTGATATCATCATAGAGGAATGGACGAGGACTCCAGTGACAACCTGTAAAGCTCTGGTGAACTCCACGCCTAAGAGGCTTAAGACAGTGCTGAAAAATAATGGTGACCACACAAAATGTTGACACTTTGAGCCCAATTTGGATGTTTTCACTTAGGGGTGTTCTCGCTTTTGTTGCCAAAGTTTAGACACAAATGGTTATGTGTTGAGTTATTTTTTAGGGGACACAACATTACACACTGTTATACAGGCTGTGCACTCACTACTTTACATTGTAGCTGAGTGTCTTTTCCTCACTGTTGTCACATAAAAAGCTATAAAAATATTTTCAAAAATGTGAGGGGTGGACTTATGTGAGATACTCTATCTACAGGTATGAGCACTGTATCATTATATTCCCATTTACTTAATGTCTTCTATAATTGAATAGATGATTGAGAATCTCTACAATAAGTTAGTTCCAGGTTCCTGCTCCCAGGGCCTTGACTATCCACCCCAGCCGTTGTTTCGCAGTTTGGAGGTGGAAGCCTTTCATGTGTTCACTCTAATGATTTTTCAGTATAATTAATGACTCTTCCAGGATCTCACAGAAGCCGCTCGCTTTGTCTCCTCAAAGACATCAGAGGCCATTGTGCTGCATCTATGTATGTATAGTGCTGGTAATTGGCTGTGAATGACGTTGAGAACAGGCAGAACAGTAAGCAGAATATTATGCAGCTATTGCTAAACTACACTTTTCATCATGTTTTAGGTTATCAATAGTAAAGAAAAAAAAGCTAACAAAAAATTCAGAGGAATGTAGGATGAACTTCCATAAACATAGTTATTATATAATAACTTGTAATACAGAAATTGTAGCAAAATGTCTGCCATTAGTTCCATAGGGGTATCACCCAGCTTTTCATACTTTTCAACATAAGAAATGGTACATTGTCTGTCATCTAGAAAGCTTTATTAGCTCTTAATTACCGGGCAGGTTGTCACATTGGAGGGGTTAGTGCTGACTATAAACCTGTTATCTGATGATTGTTTTATTGTGGTGATGTTATATGGAGCTAATTTTAGTGTCAGATTATATAAATTAGTGGTAATCCACATGCAAAGTCAGGATGTTTTCAGCTAAAATGTGTCTACATCAGTTTATGAGACAAGTTTAAGAATTTCCAGAGCTGAGATTTACTAACTATCTACAGTATCTTACATAAATGAGTCCACCTCTCACATTATATATATATATATATATATATATATATATATATATATATATATATATAATCTCCTATAAGTGAGTCCACCCCTCACATTTTTGTTATTATTTATTATATTTTCTCATGTGACAACACTGAAGAAATAACACTCTGCTACAATGTAAAGCAGTGAGTGCACAGCCTGAATAACAGTGTATGAAGTTGTGTCCCCTAAAAATAACTCAACACAGCCATTAATGTCTAAACATTGGCAACAAACGTGAGTACACACCTAAGTGGAAATGTCCAAATTGGGCCCAATTAGCCATTATCTCTCCCCGATGTCATGTGACTCTTTAGTGTTACAAGGTTTCAGATGTGAATGGGAGCAGGTGTCTTAAATCACTAACTAATATTGGTTACTGGACGTTTAACATGGCACCTCATGGCAAAGAACTCTCTGAGGATCTAAAAAAATAATTACTTCTTTACATAAAGATGGCCTGGGCTATAAGATTGCCAGGGCCCTGAAACTAAGCTGCCGGCAAGAGTATACCGCAGTTTCACAGGTCAGGTTCCACTCAGAACAGGCCTCGCCATAGTCAACTAAAAATGTTGAGTGCACGTGCTCAGCATCATACCCAGAGGCTGTCTTTGGAAAATAGATGTAGGAGTGCTGTCAGAATTGCTGCAGAGTTTAAAAAAGGTGGAGGACACTCTTTCAGTGATCAGATCATATGCCGAACATTGCATCAAATTGGTCATTCGTCCTAGAAGGATGCACAAGAAAGCCCACAAACAGTTTGCTGAACACAAGCAGACTAAGGACATGGATTACTCTAACCATGTCCTGTGGTCTGATGAGACCAAGATAAAATTATTACGTTCAGATGGTGTCAAGTGTGTGTGTGTGGCAGTAACCAGGTGAGAATTACAAAGACAAGTGTGTTTTTCCTACAGTCACAAATAATGGTGATGTGTCATGGTCTGGACCTGCATGAGTGCTGCTGGCACTGGGGAGCTACAGTTCACTGAGGGAACCATGAATGGCAACATATACTGTGAAATACTGAATCAAAGCATGATCCCTTGGAGACTGGGCTGAAGGGCAAAATTCTAACATGATAACGACCCCAAACACCCCTCCAAGACCACCAATGCCTTGCTAAAGAAGCCAATGGTAAAGGTTATGGACAGGCCAAGCATGTCTCCAGACCTATTACCTATTGAGCACCTGTGGAACATGCTCAGAAGGAAGGTGGGGGAGCGCAAGGTCTCTAACATCTACCAGCAGAAAAAAGGGACAATCTAACATCTACCAGCTCCATGATGTCGTCATAGAGAAGTGGAAGAGGACACCATTGGCCACCTGTGAAACTCTGGTGAACTTCATGCCCAATAGGCTTAAGGCAGTGTTGGAAAATAATAGTGGCCACAAAAGAATTGACATTTTGGGTCCAATTTGGACATTTTCACTTAGGGGTATACTCGCTTTTGTTTTCAAAGGTTAGACATTAATTGCTGTGTTTTGAGTTATTATTAAATTAATCACTACTACAATGTAAAGTAGGGAGTACACAGCCTCTATAACACAGTGTCATTTTGTCAGTGTTGTCACATGGAGGATATAATAAAATATTTAAATAAATGTGAGGGGTATACTCACTTGTGAGATAGTGTATCGCTCTCTCTCTATCTACTGCATATATATTCTATATTTTTTCATTTGTATTTGTCTATTTAGCTGTAATATCTCTTGTGTATTTATATTGATCTATCTTGTATCTATATATTTATTTACTGAAAACAAATATTCCCGACAGTACCAAATACACATTAGCATTGCCAAAGCCAGTGTGAAATAAGAAACAGGGACAAATCCAGGGTGGGGTCTGTCACATTCAGTGTAACATTTATGCAAACAAAAACACAAACAAGAAAGAGGAGAAATTTGTTGGGATTATATGAATTACTGAAGTGGAAAGAGAAAAATATAAACAAAAGAGAAATTAGCATTGCGCGGCTCATTTAATTTTGTCCCATCTTTGATGCTCCGACAAGCCCCTCTGAGCGCTGATGTTCTCCCTAGTTGGAAGAGTTTTGACACCAGCTTTCTGATGTGACCGTCCCGGCTCCACTAAACAAAGACAAGAGCGCTCTCTCTGCTCCCCACACACAAGCCTCACTCTGTCTTTAGCTTAGCACTGTGCATTTGCCAGTTCAGGATTATTAAGAGGGCAGATGTATAGGGAAAATTCGAGTCATTACAATCTATATACAATATGGCCCCTTCACAACATTCTTCAAGAACTTTCAAAATAAAGCTGAACTAATTGAAGACTTCTGAAATAAACCCACAGGGGGTTAACCATTGTGCATAATATTCTCTAAACCAGCACTTTCAGGACCTCAGAGCAGTATAAGTATATCAAGAAATAAGTGTTTTGTTTTTTAACTTTGTAAAGACCCAACAGACTTGTGATAACAAATAGTAAAATTAATACCTTTATAAAGACAAAATGTGATTAGAAATTGTCTACAAATTTGTGTATACAGCTTTTATGCAGACCTATCTATCTCCATGGTTACAGACTACAAACATACCAAGTAGTCTGAACCTGCAATTCTATACACTTCCACCTGTCACGGCTGGGAAACTCTCTCTTTTTTTTTAGTTTGACAGACGTTATTTTGATGGGGCGCAACGGGCAACAGCAGGTCTCGATGGACGCCATTATAGTCAATGGGGTCCATTGGGCGCTGCTGTTTTCCAGCGGGAAAAAAAGACGGAGCAAGCTGTATTTTTTTCTCCTGCTATTTTCCCCGGCAGCCCTGGCGGTTGTCACGCTACTGTGTGACAACGATAGTAAGAGACCTGAGATGGACATATCCCATATTTCAGAAACAGTATTATGATATGATTAATTTTTAATATTGTGGTTGCTTTATCTTTTTTTTTTTTTTACCCAGCTATACAATGTCCTTTGTTTTTGCCTTCACTCAAAAAGTCTTTGTTGTAGAAAGTCGACGACTCAGAACCCTCGAGACAAAGGAGGAAATGCCCCATATGCTGAAGAGTGTTGGAAACATAGGATCTGCAGGTGAGAATCAAGCTTTGAAATGCAGCACAGCCACTACTCAGTATATGGTGTGGTGGTGTAATGTAGACATGTAAACTATGAAGAGGCTCTTTTGAACATGGAAGCCCATGGAATTTATCTTAATTTCCCTTTACTCTCATTTGTAGCTGAATCTTCAGAAAAACCAGAGAGAATGTTCCCTCGAGACTGTGCGGATATCTACAAACAGGGAATCAGAGAAAATGGAATCTACACTATACAGCCAATCGCAACCAGACAGCCTTTTGAGGTATTGGGGTCCCTTTCTTTTTCTTGTTGCTCAATCCAGGAAACTTTATAAAGATTTCTAATACAAGTAAAAGCTTTGTTACATATAGGTAAGGTTGACATTGTGATTGAGCCTTCTGTGATACCTATATGTCAGCAATCTGTCAGAATGGGATTGTCACGATGCCGGCTGGCAGGAGGTGGATCCTCTGTGCCAGAGAGGGATAGCGAGGACCGTGCTAGTGGACCGGTTCTAAGACACTACTGGTTTTCACCAGAGCCCGCCGCAAAGCGGGATGGTCTTGCTGCGGCGGTAGTGACCAGGTCGTATCCACTAGCAACGGCTCACCTCTCTGGCTGCTGAAGATAGGCGAGGTACAAGGGAGTAGGCAGAAGCAAAGTCGGACGTAGCAGAAGGTCGGGGGCAGGCGGCAAGGTTCGTAGTCAGGGGAGATAGCAGAAGTTCTGGTACACAGGGTTTAAACACACAAAACGCTTTCACTAGGCACAAGGGCAACAAGATCCGGCAAGGAAGTGCAAGGGAGGAGGTTAGATATAGTCAGGGACCAGGTGGGAGCCAATTAAGCTAATTGGGCCAGGCACCAATCATTGGTGCACTGGCCCTTTAAGTCTCAGGGAGCTGGCGCGCGCGCGCCCTAGAGAGCGGAGCCGCGCGCGCCAGCACATGACAGCAGGGGACGGGAACGGGTAAGTGACCTGGGATGCGATTCGCGAGCGGGCGCGTCCCGCTGTGCGAATCGCATCCCCAACGGCCATGACAGAGCAGCGCTCCCGGTCAGCGGGACTGACCGGGGAGCTGCAGGGAGAAAGACGCCGTGAGCGCTCCGGGGAGGAGCGGGGACCCGGAGCGCTAGGCGTAACAGTACCCCCCCCCTTAGGTCTCCCCTTCTCTTTATCGGGTAACTGCCTCCCCTGGGATGAGGACACCGGGAAAGGATGGAGGGATTCCTCAACGGCAGGCAGAACCGCAGGAGTAGGAATGGGGAGAGAGGGCAGAGGGCGAGACCTGGCACGGGGCAGTGTGACACCAGGACGAGGGCCATGAGGGGACACAGAAGCTTGCCTGATGGAACTGGGAGGGGGGGAGGGGCATTTCCTGTGGCAGGCAGAGTCCTTAATGACCTTAGGGGGACCGGATACAGGAGGAACCACAGGGTCACGGCAGGGAGTACTGGGAACCGGTTGAAGGCAGTCCTTGGAACAAGAGGGACCCCAACTCTTGATCTCCCCAGTGGACCAATCCAGGGTTGGGGAATGGTGTTGAAGCCAGGGTAGTCCAAGGAGAACTTCAGAAGAGCAATTAGGAAGGACAAAAAATATAATCTCCTCGTGATGAGGTCCGATGCACATTAGGAGGGGCTCCGTGCGGTAACGCACGGTGCAATCCAACCTGGCTCCGTTGACCGCGGAAATGTGGAGTGGCTTGACAAGACGGGTCACCGGAATGCGGAATTTATTCACAAAGGACTCCCGAATAAAATTCCCAGAAGCTCCAGAGTCCAGGCAGGCCACGGCTGAGAGGGGAGAGCTGGCTGAAGTGGAAATCCGAACAGGTACCGTGAGACGTGGAGAAGCCGACTTGGCATCAAGAGACGCCACACCCACGAGAGCTGAGTGCGAGCGTGCGTTTCCCAGACGTGGAGGACGGATTGGGCAATCCACCAAAAAATGTTCAGTACTGGCACAGTACAGACAAAGATTCTCTTCCTTACGGCGATTCCTCTCTTCCAGGGTCAGGCGAGACCGATCCACTTGCATGGCCTCCTCGGCGGGAGGCCTAGGCGCAGATTGCAGTGGAGACTGTGGGAGAGGTGTCCAGAGATCTAAGTCTTTTTCCTGGCGGAGCTCTTGATGCCTCTCAGAAAAACGCATGTCAATGCGAGTGGCTAGATGAATGAGTTCATGCAGGTTAGCAGGAGTCTCTCGTGCGGCCAGAACATCTTTAATGTTGCTGGATAGGCCTTTTTTAAAGGTCGCGCAGAGAGCCTCATTATTCCAGGATAGTTCAGAAGCAAGAGTACGGAATTGTATGGCGTACTCGCCAACGGAGGAATTACCCTGGACCAGGTTCAGCAGGGCAGTCTCAGCAGAAGAGGCTCGGGCAGGTTCCTCAAAGACACTTCGAATTTCCGAGAAGAAGGAGTGTACAGAGGCAGTGACGGGGTCATCGCGGTCCCAGAGCGGTGTGGCCCATGACAGGGCTTTTCCAGACAGAAGGCTGACTACGAAAGCCACCTTAGACCTTTCAGTAGGAAACTGATCCGACATCATCTCTAAGTGCAAGGAACATTGCGAAAGAAAGCCACGGCAAAACTTAGAGTCCCCATTAAATTTGTCCGGCAAGGACAGGCGGAGGCTAGGAGCGGCCACTCGCCGCGGAAGGGGTGCTGGAGCTGGCGGAGGAGATGGTTGTTGCTGCTGTAGCTGCGACTGTACTTGCTGTAGTTGTGACTGGAGTTGCTGTGTCATGGTGGTCAAGTACGACAGCTGGTGATCTTGTTGCGCTATCTGTTGCGACTGCTGGGCGATCTGACGAGCTTGCTGGGCGACCAGCGTAGGGAGGTCAGCGACAACTGGCAGAGGAACTTCAGCGGGATCCATGGCCGGATCTACTGTCACGATGCCGGCTGGCAGGAGGTGGATCCTCTGTGCCAGAGAGGGATAGCGAGGACCGTGCTAGTGGACCGGTTCTAAGACACTACTGGTTTTCACCAGAGCCCGCCGCAAAGCGGGATGGTCTTGCTGCGGCGGTAGTGACCAGGTCGTATCCACTAGCAACGGCTCACCTCTCTGGCTGCTGAAGATAGGCGAGGTACAAGGGAGTAGGCAGAAGCAAAGTCGGACGTAGCAGAAGGTCGGGGGCAGGCGGCAAGGTTCGTAGTCAGGGGAGATAGCAGAAGTTCTGGTACACAGGGTTTAAACACACAAAACGCTTTCACTAGGCACAAGGGCAACAAGATCCGGCAAGGAAGTGCAAGGGAGGAGGTTAGATATAGTCAGGGACCAGGTGGGAGCCAATTAAGCTAATTGGGCCAGGCACCAATCATTGGTGCACTGGCCCTTTAAGTCTCAGGGAGCTGGCGCGCGCGCGCCCTAGAGAGCGGAGCCGCGCGCGCCAGCACATGACAGCAGGGGACGGGAACGGGTAAGTGACCTGGGATGCGATTCGCGAGCGGGCGCGTCCCGCTGTGCGAATCGCATCCCCAACGGCCATGACAGAGCAGCGCTCCCGGTCAGCGGGACTGACCGGGGAGCTGCAGGGAGAAAGACGCCGTGAGCGCTCCGGGGAGGAGCGGGGACCCGGAGCGCTAGGCGTAACAGGGATTCCAACGTTATGGACAGAAACAAGCTCCATAGACTTTAATGGTCTGAAGGTAGTCAGGATGTTTGGGCCATGTTTCAAACATACATGTGTTTGGCCTTGAACCCAAAAAAGCAGCGGGCCCAAACACTCATACATTGGAAAATGACCTGAACATTGCCACTAGCAAACTATGTTTAGGCCATTGAAGTATTTAGGTAAAAGGAGATCCAAGAAAGGGAGATGAATGGCGCTGCCACAAGAAGTATATATAGGTAAATTTATTGCACACAAAGGATCCACACAACGCGTTTCAAAGCCGGAACGGCTTTGAAACGCGTTGCGTGGATCCTTTGTGTGCAATAAATTTACCTATACAGTGGTCCCTCAACATACGATGGTAATTCGTTCCAAACGAGCCATCGTTTGCCGAATCCATCGTATGTTGAGGGATTCGTGCAATGTAAAGTATAGGAAGCTGTACTCACCTGTCCCCGTCGATCGCGATGGTGTCCCCGCCGCTCCCGATGGTGACCCTGCGCCTCCGCTGGGCTCTCCGCTGTCTTCTCCGGTCCTCTGCTGTCTTCTCCGGTCCTCTGCTGTCTTCCGCAAGGCCTTACTGGGCCTGCGTAGCAACGTCATTACGCCGCTGTGTACGCCATTCCTATTGGATGACATGCGCAGCAGCGTATTGACGTCATCGGAGAGGGCCGAGAAGACACCGGAAGACCAGCGCTGGACCCGGAGGGCACCCCGGAGCATCGTGGAGGGGTAAGTAATACTTACCGCACCACACAGGGAACATTAAGCTGCTATCCGGCAGCAGCTTAAGCATTTTGCGCTGCCGGATAGCACTTAATGCGATGCCCCCGACATAAAAAAGCATCGTATGTCGATGCTGACATCGACATGCGATGGCCTCTGAGAGGCCATCGTACGTCGATTTGATCATATGTCGGGGCCATCGTAGGTCGGGGGGTCACTGTATATACTTCTTGTGGCAGCGCCATTCATCTCCCTTTCTTGGATCTCCTTTTACCTATATTTGTGCCTGGAAGCTGAGAGCCGCAGCAGCCGCTATTACCTGATTCCTGATCAAGCGCATTGAGTGTTGTGCCTCCATTCACACAACTCGCATAGATGAGTGCGTTTTGACTGGGCTCTTCACTATCTCATCCATCAGGTTCCATCCAGGGGCACGCACCCTGTTCTCTTTTGTATTAAAGTATTTAGGGCATGTGTCTGTCCATGCACATATATGTTGTTATAATTTTGACAGGCAGCTGACATCTACTGTACATGGCACATTTAGGCATAATCTCTGCCTAACTTAAATTGTCAAAAAAGTCTTTAAAAATTCATACCACGTACATATAAAGTGGTTCTGATCTTTTAACTAAGGTTTAGTCATGCTTTGATATATCTGGCAGCATCAGCTTTTGACAACAGCTTACTGGAGGAGCCCAAGAGCCAAAAGAGTCTTCTGAACCACTGGTTGGGGAATACTGCCTTAGACATAGATGATAACATTTCATTTACAACTTATACAAAGCTGAATCAGAGCAACCTAGGCACTAAGGTTATATAGTCTATGGAAAATAGAATGATTGATAATGGCTCTATGAATTCTTTCAGGATTTTAGAGATCCAACTGAATTTCATGTAAAATTCTGGAAATAGTTTTCACTGCTTGTTAGAATTTGTAGTCGTGAATACTGTACTTATTTATTTTTTAAATTCCTTCAGGCATACTGTGATATGGTCACCGATGGAGGAGGATGGACTGTTTTCCAGAGGCGACAAGATGGCACTGTAGACTTTAACCGCACATGGCAAGATTATAAACAAGGTTTTGGCAGCCTACAAGGGGAGCACTGGTTAGGTAATGAAAACTTGCACAGTCTTACTAGGCTAGGACAACATAACCTACGCATCGAACTTGAAGACTGGTACAGTGTCAAGCGCCATGCCATCTACAAAAAATTCAAAGTTGCCAGTGAACAAAATAAGTACAGGCTGACTGCCAGGGAATACCATGGCAATGCTGGGAATGCCCTTAGTTACAGCCGAAACTATAACCATGACCATAAATATTTCACAACTTATGACAGTGACAATGATAATTATTCATCGGGCAACTGTGGCACGTATTATGGTTCTGGTTGGTGGTTTGACACCTGTTTGGCAGCCAATCTAAATGGAAAGTATCACAAAGGACGATACAGCGGGGTGACTAATGGCATTTACTGGGGCACCTGGTACATTCTGACAGACAAGAGGACAAACCAGAAATATTCGTTCAAGAAAATTGAGATGAAAACAAGAATACTCAACTAAAGGACTTTTCTTTCAAAAGAACTTAAAATTTCTCCTGTTTCTATGGGTAGAGGTGAATTTACTTCAAATGATCCAGATGAAAAAAAATGACTAAATAAGGGAGAGACTGGTTTTACCAAACACATTTTTTCTTTTTGTATTTCTTCCATCTTAATGGTATAGGACTTTACATATATGAAATGATTTTTTATGGGTTTTGAATGATAGATCAATAAATTATTCATGGTTACGTAGGCACAGACTAATAACTGAAGACCATAGGACATTGTGAGCAGAAAAACACTTGGGCCATCACTTACTGCCTAAGCCCCTGTGATAAATCTGGTGCATCTTTAGTTTGTCTAGTCTAAGTTTAGATCGACTATTAGTTGGCTTACAAAACTGTGGAATGTTACACCACAATGTTGGTGCAATTTATTTGTGTATAGAGTCACACACAAGCTATGTCCTATTTCTGCCAAGCCATGGCCCTTATTGAGGAGAAAAAAAGTCTCTAAAAAGTGTCTAAAACAAAATGGCACAATTCAAGTAAGCCAGTTTTTTTTATGAAAATAATGTCAGAATTATGGTTCATTTGCCATAGTAAATGTATGCATATATGCTTCAAATAATAGCTGCTGCTTTACAACTGAAGTTTTGAGTGAGAATTCTTAAACAGGTTAAAAGTTCTGCACTGATTATTTACTTTATATAGACTTTGATAGTTGGAATATTCCCATTTTTTTTTATCCATATCTCTAAATTGCAATCATAGACAATGAGTTCAGAGAATAATTCTGCCTGCAGCCACCACTAGGGGGAGCGTGTTGCATACTGGCTATACATTGAAATTGATTTTAAAAAAATTGTATGCAATAAACTTCTAGCTGCCTTCAGCCACTACAAGGCAAAGCTTGGGAGTTTATTATTCTATATATATATATATATATATATATATATATATATATATATATATATATACATATATATATATATATATATATATATATATATATATATATATGGAACAAAACAAGCAACTAAGAGACTCCATTTTCTTTGTTACTTTTCTTATGGCACTATACAGTGCCTGTGTGGTGATAACACCAGTCAGTCCTGGCTGGCACAGAAATAAAAATTGTGAAGACAATATTAGGTAGGTAAGCTGTGTGGTGGCTAGTGCCAGAAGGGAAGGAGTTGGTTGGCATTAGTAAAGGGACACTATTCCAACTTAAAACACTTATCCCCTATACTCAGACAAGGGAATGAGTGCCACATAAAGGAGGCCCATAGGAGCTCATGCAATCTTAAGATTTATCTCATTTATTATCTATGGGAGTACCAGAGATAGCTATATACAGTAGTCAGGAATCTCTGTTGCTCCCACAGACCATGAATGGAGCGGCAGTGCACATGCGCAACTCGCTGCCTCATTCCAAAGATCGTTTTGTTTTTTTTAGCCACAGCCAGAAGTGGATTCTAAGAAAATGGAAAATATAAAGGAAGTACTTATACTTCTCTTTCCTCATGGATCCACTTCTGGCTTGGGCTCAAAAACAGCAATTATAAAAAACAAAAGAAAACCTGCTGTAACCAGTCAAATTTTGGCATCAGGACAACAGACCTCCAGTTCCAAATAGAGGATATGGGGCACACCCAACACTACTGTTCCTCCAGCAGATGCATATAGAGTGTACCCCAGATAGTGAATAAAGTACAGGGAGACAGAGGGTTCAGATGAACAAACGTGAACAGTACTTAAAGGTTGGTTGCGAACAGCACAAACAAACTTGGCAAACTGTGGGGTCAATGAAATGAGGGGGACCTCTTCACTCTAAATGACTGCAGTTATTTTCCATTTCCATGGAGACACACAGGCATACACAAAACTAAATAGATTTTTTTTAATCATAATTATTTAGCAAAGTGGGTTCATTAATTAAAATGTAGATGCACTGGAGCTTTAACAGGTTGCTTGCAAAAGTTCACAAACCCTTTCAAGCAGCCTTGGAGATTGAGTGTAGGTAGTGAATGTGCAATAGACGGGAATCAAAAGGTAATATACAGTGAAATGTGAACTTAAAGACCTAGTACTAGTATGATGAAGGAGACAGAGTAAAATGATCCTTTTAAGCTCATGTTTGGGCTATGATGGTCCTAGTTTTGCTATGGGGCTACTTTTCAGGTTTAGACCAGGAACTGCTGAGCAGTGGGACTAGGTACCAATGGAATGTTGGTGTCAGGGGATTGAGGCAGGTGAGTACACACTTTTTTTTTTATATACTGTCTACCCCAGACGGAGAACATTCTAATGTAAAAAGAACTTCCTGACAATTCCTTTAAAAGCCTATTATAAAATAAAGACATCATAGCAAAGGGTCTCCTGCTTGGGACTTCCCTCTGTTATCGAGATCAAACTACTATTTAAGGCTGCAATACAATCCTGCATTTGCTACTTAGGCAATACCATAGTTATAATTGTATTTAGCAACTTCAAAGACAGGAGGCAATATCAAATAAAAAAATTCAATCCCCCTCCTCCAAAATCTGTCTATATTTAGATGAGAAGATGGGTATTACTGCTGGTTGCCACCATATGATCAGAGCTGTAAGCAGCTGGGTAGACAATACTTTAATGTGATAAAAATGGAGGCTCATCTTTAATGGCAGGTTCTTAAATTAGCCTCTAGAACCGGATAAATATCTGTGATGTTCTGCTGTTTGGTCTGATGCCAAAAATAGAAGAGACACAAAAAGTACAGCCTTGTTATCTCGTTCAGGTTGATTCACGTAATTTGCAGATATGGTACTTAAACTCTTGAAAGCATTCAAAACAATATTTGGTTTCATACCTTGAGGGGCCAGCCGGATACAGCATGCTCAGACACAATGGGGAGACTGTGTGAAGGGGACGCTGTACGTCCTGCGTGTTTGTTAATGAACACTTGTGAAGAAGGGAAAGTGGATACTGAGAACGAAAGGGACAATATGAATGTGTCCCTTATAAAGCCCCCAGGGGTTTTTTATTTTTATTTTATTTTTTTAAAGGACCTGACCTCTAAAATTAGACCTGTCTCTTTAAATAGGACCTGTTAATTTTTTTATCCAATTTTTAAGAAACTTTGACAAATTGTAAAAAAGCACAAGGGTTAAAGGGTTACTCCACTGGCCAGCCTTTGGAACATTTAGTTCCGAACGCTGTGTTTGTCCTGTGGGGGTCAGCCACGCCCCCTCAATGCAAGTCTATGGGAGGGTGTGATGGCCACGCCCCCTCCCACAGACTTGCATTGGGGGCATGGCCTTACGGCACGAGGGGGCGTGGCCGACCCCTGCAGCGCGAACATACCGTTTGGAACTAAATGTCCAGAACACTGGCCAGTGGAGTACCCCATTAATCATCTCACCTGACATAAAGGACATAGATATTGTCTACACATTACCGCTACATGAGCTTTTAGGACATCCCTATCTAGATTCATAGGCATTAATATGCAGTTGTTTCCCCACATTACCCCTACAAGAGCTTTAAGGACATCCCTTTCTAAAATGATAGCTATTAATATACACTACTCAAAAAAATAAAGGGAACACAAACTACACAATGTAAGTCAATCACAATTCTGTAAAATCACACTGTCCACTCAGGAAGCAACACTGATTGACAATTAATTTCACATGCTGTTGTTCAAATGGAACAGACAACAGGTGGAAATTATAGGCAATTAGCAAGACACCCCAATAAAGGAGTGATTCTGCAGGTGGTGACCACAGACCACTTCTCAGTTCCTATGCTTCCTCACTGATGTTTTGGTCACTTTTGAATGTTGAATGTTGGCGGTGCTTTCACTCTAGTGGTAGCATGAGTGTACAACCCACACAAGTGGCTCAGGTAGTGCAGCTCATCCAGGATGGCACATCAATGTGAGCTGTGGCAAGAAGGTTTGCTGTGTCTGTCAGCATAGTATCCAGAGCATGGAGGTGCTAACAGGAGACAGGCTAGTACATCAGGAGATGTGGAGGAGGGTGTAGGAGGGCAACAACCCAGCAGCAGGGCCGCTACCTCTGACTTTGTGCAAGGAGGAGCACTGCCAGAGCCCTGCAAAATGACCTCCAGCAGGCCACAAATGTGCATGTGTCCACTCAAATGGACAGAAACAGACTCCATGAGGGTGGTATGAGGGCCCGACACCCACGGGTCGGGGTTGTGCTTACAGCCCAACACCGTGCAGGACGTTTGGCGGAGAACACCAAGATTGGCAATTTCGCCACTGGCGCCCTGTGCTCTTCACAGATGAAAGCAGGTTAACACTGAGCATATGTGACAGACGTGACAGAGTCTGGAGATGCCGTGGAGAACATTCTGCTGCCTGCAACATCCTCCAGCATGACTGGTTTGGCGGTGGGTCAGTAATGGTGTGGGGTGGCATTTCTTTAGGGGGCCGCACAGCCCTCCATGTGCTTGCCAAAGGTAGCCAGACTGCCATTAGGTACCGAGATGAGATCCTCAGACCCCTTGTGAGACCATATGCTGGTGCTCTCCTAATGCAAGACAATACTAGACCTCATGTGGCTGGAGTGTGTCAGCAGTTCCTGCAAGAGGAAGGCATTGATGCTATGAACTGGCCCGCCCGTTCTCCAGACCTGAATCCGTTTACTACATCTGGGACATCATGTCTCGCTCCATCCACCAACGCCACGCTGCACCACAGACTGTCCAGGAGTTGGCGGATGCTTAAGTCCAGGTCTGGGAGGATATCCCTCAGGAGACCATCTGCTACCTCATCAGGAGCATGCCTAGGCATTGTAGGGAGGTCATACGGGCACATGGAGGCCACACACACTACTGAGCCTCATTTTGACCTGTTTTAAGGACATTACATAAGTTGGATCAGCCCATAGTCTGGTTTTCCACTTTGATTTTGAGTGTGACTCCATATCCAGACATCCATGAGTTGATAAATTTGATTTCCATTGATCCTTTTTGTGTGATTTTGTTGTCAGCACATTCAACTATGTAAAGACGAAAGTATTGCACATGATTAGTTCATTCATTCAGATCTAGGATGTGTTATCTTAGTGTTCCCTTTATTTTTTTGAGCAGTGTAGAAGTGTTTCTTACTTGCAGTAAAAATTTAAATAACATTAATCTTTTAAATTCTCGGCAACCCTGTAACTTTACATGGGCTCTGCTTCATGGCCAGACTCAAACCAGACCCTCAACCTTCCCGTTGTCTTCACCTTAAAAACAGTTCTAGAATAAGCTTATTCCTTCACTTTCACTCAATTAAACTATTAGTATATGCCCTCATCATCTCTCACTTGGACTACTGCATCATCCTCCTCTGTGGCCTTCCATCAAACACTCAAATCCATCCAGTATTTAAACACTTATCCCCTATCCACAACTGTCTCCAAGATTTCTACCATGCTTCCCCCACCGTACACTGGAACCCAATACCCTGACTGATTTGGCTCTCATTTCCCATCAAGACCTTAAAAAGCAACCTGAAAACCTCTCTTCAGGACAGCCAACAACCTAGAATAGCCCTGCTTCCACTGTGTTGCCCTATGAATGGTGGCTTCCCTTACTTCTCACATATGACCAGCTGCCTCCCTCCCCTCCTCTTTTTGTATATTATAAGTAGGGATGAGCGAATTGAATCTGACGAATCCGAATTTGTTACGAATTTCAGGAAAATTCGCTTTGTAACAAATCCGAATATCGCAGCATTTCGATGAAACAAATCGCTTCATTAAACTCCATTTAGTGCAATCCAGGCTCCACTCCCTGTTTCAGCCAGCAAAGGCTCCGAAGGGAGCTGTCTGTCATACCATCTTCTGTTGATCTTTGGAGTCAGTCATTCCGCCAGCAATCCATCAGCGGAGCCATGTCCACGACACAACAGTATGTGCCCGCTCATCCAACGGCACAGAAGCTGAATGTGCTCCTGTCCAAGTTGCTGGTGCTGCAGTCCCTCCCTTTTATAGTGGTGGACTCTGCACCTTTCAGAGAACTGATGGCTTGTGCCAAGCCGAGGTGGAGTATCTAAAGCCGTAATTTCTTTGTGAAAAAGTACCAGCCCTGCACAATTTTGTGGAACAGAAGGTGGGCCAGTCCTTGAGCCTGTCGGTGTGTACCAAAGTGCACGGCAGCGCCAACATGTGGAGCTGTAACTACAGTCAGGGACAATACATGACCATTACGGCCAACTGGGCGAATGTGGTTCCTGCACAGCCACAACACCAACTTAGACAGGTCAACCCGCTCCCGCTTCCATGCTCTCTTGTGCGACTCCGCCCCTCATCCTCCACCGTGTCCTCAGCCTCCACTGCACGGACAAGTCTCAGCATACCATGTGTGCACGGCAAAGCGGTGTCACACTGTTCTTCACATGGTTTGCCTTGGCGAACGGAGTCACACAGGGGAGGAACTGCTAAAATTCATTCACCAAGAAATTGAATCATGGCTTACTCCACGAAAACTGGAAATGGGAATCATGGTGACCGACAATGGGAAGAACATCTTGTCTGAGCTGCGTCAAGGAAGCCTGAACCCTGTATGGCACACGTATTCAATCTGGTTGCCAAGCGGTTCCTGAAGTGTTCCCCTCATCTGCAAGACATCCTAACAATGGGAAGGAAACTTTGCATGCACTTCAGCCACTTGTACACCGTAAAGCACACCCTTCCTGAGCTGCAGCATCAGAATGGCATCCCCCAACAAAGTCTTATTTGCAATGTTTCCACATGTTGGAATTCCACCCTCCATATGTTGGACCGACTATACGAAAAGAGAAAAGCCATCACCGATTTGTTGGTGATCCAAGCGGATAGGGGTACTCTCCTGTGTAACTTCAATGTTAACCAGTGGCAGCTCATACGTGACACCTTCTGTTTGCTCAGGCCCTTTGAGGAAGCCACATTATTAGTCAGTCGCTAGGATTATGGGATGAACTACGTCATTCCACTGCTTCATCTACTACAACTCATGTTGGAAACGATGGCTGGTCAGGGCACTGGAGACGTGGTGCCTACATCTCACGGCCACATGAGCCCTGTGGGTGCTGAACTGGAAGAGGAGGAGAAGGGGGACAGTGGAGAACAGGTAAGGTTTCGCGAAATGGGTGGTTTTTATAGTCATCTGACCGGAGAAGAGGAGCAGGAACAGGCTGTGGAGTAGTGCTACAGGGTGATGAGGAAGATGAGACAGAGGACCCAGATACACCGTGGCAGTATGCAGTGGAGATGGAGGCAGGTAGTCCTCCTGAGTCACTTGCACAAATGGCGCGATGTACGCTCACTTGCTTGTGTAGTGATCGCCAAATTGTCACCATTCGGCAGAGAGATGTCTTATAGCTCTCCACCTTGTTGGACTCTCGCTACCGGCACAAAATGGGGACCTTTTTTACACCCACTGAGAGGGAGATCAAAATGACCTACTACAGAGACATACTACGTAGTCAGTTGGCCGATGCCTCTCTGAGCCATCATCCATCCTCTCGCAGGTCTGATTCAGGGGACCCTCTGCGCTCACCTTCCACTGCCATGGCTGCTGGGGAGGGGTGGGGTGGCAGGAGCAGTACCAGCTCCATCAGCAGCAGCCTGAGTCTACAGTCGCTGATAAGTAGCTTTCTTCACCCGCATAGTAAAGCAACTTATCAGCAGCAGATAGACCTGGAGCAGGAGCGGAACCAGCAGGTGGTAATTTACCTTGAGATGACCATGCCAACACACTTTGAAGATTCGCTGGAATTCTGGACATCCAAACTTGATTTGTGGCCGCAACTAGCAGAGTTTGCCCTGGAAAAGCTGTCTTGCCCGGCCAGTAGTGTGCCATCAGACCAGGTGTTTAGAGCGGCGGGGGACATAGTAACCCCAAGTAAAACTCGTCTGTGCACCAAAAATGTGGAGAGACTGACCTTTGTGAATATGAATACGGCATGGATCAGCCAGGATTTCCACCCACCAATGCCTGATGCATCAGAGTAGATTAACCATGGTGCCACACCAACACTTCACAAATATGGATAGTGCCAAACAGGTTTAAGGTGCTGCTCCCTAGTTACAGAAATTCCTCCGCATCAGACCACAAGTATTGAGGATATGCATTAGCTGAAACTTAACTTTTCTTAGGATAAAATATATGGACTAAAAAAAAAAAATTTTTTAATCTAAGAAAAGGAGAGGTGTGTTTTTTACACCATGTGCCACCTACACCACCAAGTATTAATGTGATGCAAAGACCTCTAAAAGGTGGAAGGGAACAATGTATGGTCCATTGTAACAGGTGGTGTGGGGGGGGGGGGGAAACTTCCCCTGTAAGGCCCTACTCTCGCATTATTAATTCCCTTCTTGGCAAATGTTACTCACAGGAACCTCTCCCTATTTCCAACTAAAAACCCTGGGAAATGGCAGTGTTTGTAGGTGGAAATAGGGAGAGGTTGCTGTGTGGGTCCGTCCCTTTTTAGGGTGAGGAACACTTGCCAAGAAGGGAATTAATAGTGTGAGAGTAGGGCCTTACAGGGGAAGTTTTTTACCCCCACCAGTTATAATGGACCATATGTTGTTCCCTTTCACCTTTTAGAGGTCTTTGCATCACCAATACTTGGTGGTGTAGGTGGCACATGGTGTTTTTTGCACACCTTTCCTTTTGTTAGATTTTTAAAAAAAAAATTGCGCTCCATATAATTTATCCTAAGAATAATATTAAAATTATTAAGTTTAAGTTATTACGTTTTACGTAATGAATATTGTTACGCCGAGCGCTCCGGGTCCCCGTTCCTCCCCGGAGCGCCCCGGTCAGATCCACTGACCGGGTGCGCTGCGGCACCGCCTCCAGCCGGGATGCGATTCGCGATGCGGGTGGCGCCCGCTCGCGATGCGCACCCCGGCTCCCGTACCTGACTCGCTCTCCGTCGGTCCTGTCCCGGCGCGCGCGGCCCCGCTCCCTAGGGCGCGCGCGCGCCGGGTCTCTGCGATTTAAAGGGCCAGTGCACCAATGATGGTGCCTGGTCCAATCTTCCCAATTACCTTGATTAGTTTCCACCTGTGCACTCCCTACTTATACCTCACTTCCCCTGCACTCCCTTGCCGGATCTTGTTGCCCTTGTGCCTAGTGAAAGCGTTCCCTTGTTTGTTCCTAGCCTGTGTTCCAGACCTCCTGCCGTTGCCCCTGACTACGATCCTTGCTGCCTGCCCCGACCTTCTGCTACGTCCGACCTTGCCTTTGTCTACTCCCTTGTACCGCGCCTATCTCCAGCAGTCAGAGAGGTTGAGCCGTTGCTAGTGGAAACGACCTGGTCACTACCGCCGCAGCAAGACCATCCCGCTTTGCGGCGGGCTCTGGTGAAAACCAGTAGTGTCTTAGAACCGGTCCACTAGCACGGTCCTCGCCAATCCCTCTCTGGCACAGAGGATCCACCTCCTGCCAGCCGGCATCGTGACAGTAGATCCGGCCATGGATTCCGCTGAAGTTCCTCTGCCACTTGTCGCCGACCTCCCCACACTGGTCGCCCAGCAAGCCCGACAGATTGCCCAACGAAATCACCAGCTGGCATACTTGACCACCGTGACACTGCAACTTCAGTCACAGAAACAGCAGCTGCAACAACCATCTCCTCCGCCGGCTCCTGCAACTCCTCCGCAGCAACCGGCCGCTCCTAACCCCTGCTTGTCCCTGCCGGACAAATTTGATGAGGACTCTAGACTCTGCCGTGGTCTCCTTTCTGGAAAGGCCTTGTCTGGGGCCACACCACTCTGGGACCGCAATGATCCTGCCACAGCCACAGTCCAGTCCTTCTTCGCTGAGGTCCGTGGTGTCTTCGAGGAGCCTGCCCGAGCTTCTTCTGCCGAGACTGCCCTGCTGAACCTGGCCCAGGGTGTTTCTTCCGTTGGCGAGTACGCCATTCAGTTCCGTGCTCTTGCTTCCGAGTTGTCCTGGAATAGTGAGGTCCTCTGCGCGACCTTTAAAAAAGGCCTATCCAGCAACATTAAAGATGTTCTGGCCGCACGAGAAACTCCTGCTAACCTACATGAACTCATTCATCTAGCCACTCGCATTGACATGCGTTTTTCCGGATGGCGTCTGGAGCTCCGCCTGGATATGGACTTTGTTCGCACGAGGCGTTTTTTCTCCCCGGCTCCTCTCTCCTCTGGTCCTCTGCAAACCGTTCCTGTGCCTCCCGCCGTGGAGGCTATGCAAGTTGACCGGTCTCGCTTGACACCTCAAGAGAGGACACGACGCCGCATGGAGAATCTTTGCCTGTACTATGCCGGTACCGAACACTTCCTGAAGGATTGTCCTATCCGTCCTCCCCGCCTGGAAAGACGTACGCTGACTCCGCACAAAGGTGACACAGTTCTTGATGTCAACTCTGCTTCTCCACGCCTTACTGTGCCTGTGCGGATATCTGCCTCTACCTTCTCCTTCTCTACTATGGCCTTCTTGGATTCCGGATCTGCAGGAAATTTTTTTTTGGCCTCTCTTATCAACAGGTTCAACGTCCCTGTGACCAGTCTCGCCAGACCCCTCTACATCAATTGTGTTAACAATGAAAGATTGGACTGTGCCGTGCGTTACCGCACGGAACCCCTCCTAATGTGCCTCGGACCTCATCACGGAAAAATTGAGTTTTTGGTCCTCAGGTTCTTTGGCCCCAAGAAGAGGGGGAGACCCAAGGGGGGGGGGTACTGTTACGCCGAGCGCTCCGGGTCCCCGTTCCTCCCCGGAGCGCTCGCCTCATCCTCGTTGCTGCAGCGCCCCGGTCAGATCCACTGACCGGGTGCGCTGCGGCACCGCCTCCAGCCGGGATGCGATTCGCGATGCGGGTGGCGCCCGCTCGCGATGCGCACCCCGGCTCCCGTACCTGACTCGCTCTCCGTCGGTCCTGTCCCGGCGCGCGCGGCCCCGCTCCCTAGGGCGCGCGCGCGCCGGGTCTCTGCGATTTAAAGGGCCAGTGCACCAATGATGGTGCCTGGTCCAATCTTCCCAATTACCTTGATTAGTTTCCACCTGTGCACTCCCTACTTATACCTCACTTCCCCTGCACTCCCTTGCCGGATCTTGTTGCCCTTGTGCCTAGTGAAAGCGTTCCCTTGTTTGTTCCTAGCCTGTGTTCCAGACCTCCTGCCGTTGCCCCTGACTACGATCCTTGCTGCCTGCCCCGACCTTCTGCTACGTCCGACCTTGCCTTTGTCTACTCCCTTGTACCGCGCCTATCTCCAGCAGTCAGAGAGGTTGAGCCGTTGCTAGTGGAAACGACCTGGTCACTACCGCCGCAGCAAGACCATCCCGCTTTGCGGCGGGCTCTGGTGAAAACCAGTAGTGTCTTAGAACCGGTCCACTAGCACGGTCCTCGCCAATCCCTCTCTGGCACAGAGGATCCACCTCCTGCCAGCCGGCATCGTGACAAATATCCTCAATATTTACTTGTGCACACCAACACTTTGACAAAAGAGACCGTTTTCTTCTACCTACCTGCCTCAGCTACTATTCTGATCCTGCCACCCCCACACATCTGATGCCAAGTTGGTTGCCACCCACCGCCCCACTCGGTCACTGGGTCACTTTCAGGACTCCTGATGCTGCTGATGCCACCTCCAGGCTTTGTCATTCTGCCACCATATGTTTTCCTCATGCTGATGCCACCTCCAGGCTGTCTCATTCTGCCACCATATGATCTCCTCATGCTGATGCCACCTCCAGGCTGTGTCATTCTGCCACCATATGGTCTCCTCATGCCTCCGCCACCTCCAGGCTGTGTCATTCAGCCACAATATGGTCTCCTCTGGCTGCCGCCACCTCCATGCTGTGTCATTCAGCCACTATATGTCTCCTCGTGCTGCCGCCTCCTCCATGCTGTGTCATGCAGCCACTATATGGTCTACTCATGCTGCCGCCACCTCCACGCTGTGTCATTCAGCCACTTTACGGTCTCCTCATGCTGCCGTCACCTCCAGGCTGTGTCATTGAGCCACTATATGGTCTCCTTATGCTTTCGCCACCTCCAGGCTGTGTCATTCAGCCACTATATGGTCTCCTTATGCTTCCACCACCTCCAGGCTGTGTCATTCAGCCATAATATGGTCTCCTCATGCTGCCGCCACCTCCAGGCTGTGCAAACATTTTATGGTAAAATTAGTGATGTCATTACAAAGGACAACTGGTCACGCAAAAAACAAGCCCTCATACTCGTCTGTGGATGAAAATATAGTAGAGTTATCATTTTTAGAAGGCGAGGAGGAAAAAAAGAAAATGTAAAAATAAAATTTCCTGAGTCCTTAGGCCAAAATGGGCTGAATACTTAAGGGGTTAAATATGTTTCCCTTTTATAATTCATGAAAAGTGACTAGTAAAATTTTAAATAAAATGTAATATAATTTAAATAAATAATTTTGATACATAAAAGCCAGATAAGAAGTACTGAATGGAAGGTAACTCTTGTCACTACATTTATCCCAATAGTGTTAGATAGAGTTGGGGCACAAATAAGCTAGAACAAAGTTGGAAGTATACATCTGTCCAAAATGTCTTGGTATTATCAAATATATAGATATCCCTTTACTTTAACAAAGAAGCCTAGATCAACCCCTAAAAACAAATCAATAGCCTTATTACTTCTCCACCAAACTTTACAGTTGGTACAATACAGGTTACCCAGATATGTACAACAGACTGCCAGATAGAGAAGTGTGCTGTATGCTTCACTCCACATAACACATTTCTACTGCTCCAGAGTCCAGTGTTAGCGTGCTTTACACCATTTCATCTGATGGTTGGCATTGTGCTTTGTGATGTAAGGTTACATGCAGCTACCCAGTCATGGGAACCCATGCCATAAAGCTCCTTGCAAGGCCCAGTTTTTGTGCTGATCTTAATGCCAAATGATTTTTGGAACTTTGCAGTCAGCAGTGCGTTGGTGACTTATGCACTATAAACCTCAGCTCTCGGCGACCCTGTAACTTTACATGGTCTCTCCTCCGTGGCCAAGATGTTGTGTTTCCTAAATGCTTTTATGTCTTAATAAACCACTCACAGTTGATCAGGGAAGATCAAGGAGCGAAAACATTTCTCAAACTGACTTATTACAGTGCCACACTGGAATCCAGTAAGAACAATGTATTCTATCACAAATGTTTGTAAAGGCAGACGTCATTGGTAGGTGCTTGGCTTTATATACCTGTGTCAATGGTACTGAATAAAACACCTGAATTCAATGATTTACCTGTGGGCCATAATGCCTTTTTTCATTTACCGTTTTCATTAACTGTTTTCTACTGCCTACTGTGCAATGTATGGGACTGAGCTACAGAATTCCACTCTTCAGAATTGCTGTTGGTTTGCAACCTATATAGAGATCTGAGAGAACAGCTATAAGTGAGGGTTGATCTATGAGTAAATCATCTGTTTCATAGCATGGGGCAATGCTCTTGCATAGGACTTGTCTGCTGTGTACACCCATGTATAGGCAATGGGGTGTTTGTGTTGCTTTGCCTAAAAACAACCATCAGAAGTATAGTCACCACTTGCTGGAGAAGTCTACTTAGAACAGTGAAATGTGTGAGCTGCAAGTAGGGTTAAGTCATTTGCAGGGAACAAGCAGAGCCCTAATCCTGGCACCCATCACAGCAGACAAGCTGCGTCTAATTATAGGATGGGAGATAATCATGAACTTCAAAAGAGATTCCCGAACTGAAGAAACTGTGAAGAGTTTTGTAATATTTCCAGAAAAGCACTCTCATTTTCCTTCTTTAACGGGTCGGTTCATGTCATGACCACCTGAGCCAAGGTGAGAGTGGGGCTTTGAACTGTTGTGTGTGCCAGGACACCAGTCACCCAGCCTGTCATCTCAGGCCTTAGGCACAGTGCTCTTTGAAGGAGGACGGAATAATTAGCACATTGGGTAGAGGCCTCTGAACTTCAAATTACAGCCCTGTGTTCCAGGGACTGAGGTAGTTCTTCTGGCACTCAGGAGATCTGCTCTATAAAGCTTCACACAATGCGGAATTGATTTCAAAGTGTGTAACTGTTTATAAGCTCAGAAGACCCAAATACAGAATATTCATTCCTACAACAAACAATCAGAAATAGAAGCTGCATGCTCTTGATTTCCAATGCAAAACCTATAATAGAATACCTGCCCTACAATGGGATATTTATAATACTTTTGTCTTGATATGTGGCAAAGGGGAATTTGGGCCCCTCAGGCACCAGACACAACTGCTACCTCTGCACCCCCTATAGCTATACCCTGATTATAGGAACCCTGTGTCTTTTTGTTGTTATGGAGACACTGTGGAAGTCACTGTTATGGTGCAATGTGCACTGATCACAGAGC
This sequence comes from Hyla sarda, assembly GCF_029499605.1. NCBI lineage: Eukaryota > Metazoa > Chordata > Amphibia > Anura > Hylidae > Hyla > Hyla sarda. The sequence goes on along the minus strand of NC_079194.1, from coordinate 118,876,136 downwards.
TCTCCCAGACGGCTGGATCAGTCACAGCTAACAAGTGCGTCATCACAAAAACTTTTTTCAGACCCTTTACTCATTACTTAGCTAAAGCCCCTTTGGCAGCGATTACAGCCTCCAGTCTTCTTGGTGATGATGCCACAAGGTTTGCGCATCTGGATTTAGGGATTTTCTGTCATTTCTCTTTGCAGATCCTCTCAATCTCTGTCAGGTTGGATGGAGACATTGAAGCCATTTTCAGGTCTATTCAGATATGTTTGATTGGGTTCAAGCCAGGACTCTATCTGGGCCACACAAGGACATTTATAGAGTTGACCCTAAGCCACTCCTGTGTCGTCTTAGCTGTGTACTTACCGTATTTTTTGCCGTATAAGACGCACTTTTTCTTCCCCAAAACTGGGGGGGAAAAGTCGGTGCGTCTTATACGGCGAATACACACCTATCGCGGCAGTCCCTGCGGCCATCAACGGCCGGGACCCGCGGCTAATACAGGACATCACCGATCGCGGCGATCAAAGCTGACCGCCGCGTCTGAAGGGAAAGTGACACTAACCCGGCTGTTCAGTCGGGCTGTTCGGGACCGCCGCAATTTCACCGCGGTGGTCCCGAACAGCCCGACTGAATAGCCGGGTTAGTGCTTACAGGACACCGGGAGGGACCTTACCTGCCTCCTCGGTGTCTTCTCCGTTCAGGGCTCCCCTGTATGGCCGGCGCTCTCCTTCCTCGTCATCAAGTCGTCGCGTACGTGCGTCGTCGTGCGTAACGACGTGATGGCGGCGACGGAGAGTGAGGATACCCGGCCGGCAGCAGTGATGTTCCGGAGCGACAGGGACACGGCGACAGCGATGGAGCGACATCCAGGGCAGCGGTGACGGGGCCGGAGCGGCGGGGACACGTGAGTACTACCTCCTATGCAGTGGTCTTCAATCTGCGGACCTCCAGATGTTGCAAAACTACAACTCCCAGCATGCCCGGACAGCCAACGGCTGTCCGGGCATGCTGGGAGTTGTAGTTTTGCAACATCTGGAGCTCCGCAGGTTGAAGACCACTATTGGATTCAAAATCTTAAATTTAGGGTGCGTCTTATACGCCGATGCGTCCTATAGGGCGAAAAATACGGTATATCTTACCACTAGAAAATGTAATCACACTTCTGTGACCTAAGTCCTCCACTAACAGGTAAGTATAAAATGTACAAAATGTATTAGGACAATCTAAGAAAATGTTGGTCCAAAAACAATTAAAATAATTTAAGAAGCGCAACACGAACACATGTATATTTTTACAACTATCTTAGAAAGAGATGGTAGTACTGTATTCCAAGAGCACTATGTAAGTATTTAAGTACTGGTAAATACTGGTGTTTTCAGCTCATAAAAATAACTATTAGTCAGCTAGGCAGTCATTCAAATATACAGTATCAAGGCTGAGATACTGTATCCAAAAAGTTTTAACAAATGTGGGGCATTATGAACAGCGGTGAGAGATATATTTGTATGTATGAAGAATGGTAAGCATATAAATAGTAAACTCCAACTCTTCACACCTAGTATGCCCAGTAACTGTACTATCTATATATAAAAATAATAAGTGTCCATCATGTGTTCACTAAAGATCTGATTTTGATATGTTTTTAAAGGTTTTTGCCACACATTGCATCATCATTGCTCACATTTGTTAGTATCCAATTGTTAAATGAAAACTGCAGCACCAATGGATGAGTACAGGGTGGGCCATTTATATAGATACACCTTAATAAAATGGGAATGGTTGGTGATATTAACTTCCTGTTTGTGGCACATTAGTATATGTGAGGGGGGAAACTTTTCAGGATGTGTGGTGACCATTGCGGCCATTTTGCATCCAACTTTTGTTTTTTCAATAGGAAGAGGGTCATGTGACACATCAAACTTATTGGGAATTTCACAAGAAAAACAATGATGTGCTTGGTTTTAACGTAACTTTCTTCTTTCATGAGTTATTTACAAGTTTCTGACCACTTATAAAATGTGTTCAATGTGCTGCCCATTGTGTTGGATTGTCAATGCAACCCTCTTCTCCCACTCTTCACACACTGATAGCAACACCGCAGGAGAAATACTAGCATAGGCTTCCAGTATCCGTAGTTTCAGGTGCTGCACATCTCGTATCTTCACAGCATAGACAATTGCCTTCAGATGACTCCAAAGATAAAAGTCTAAGGGGGGTCAGATCGAGAGACCTTGGGGGCCATTCAACTGGCCAACGATGACCAATCCACTTTCCAGGAAACTATTCATCTAGGAATGCTCGGACCTGACACCCATAATGTGGTGGTGCAGCATCTTGCTGGAAAAACTCAGGGAACGTGCCAGGTCCGAGGATTCCTAGATGAACAGTGTCCTGGAAAGTGGATTGTGGATCTTCAATAGGAAGAGGGTCATGTGACACATCAAACTTATTGGGAATTTCACAAGAAAAACAATGATGTGCTTGGTTTTAACGTAACTTTATTCTTTCATGAGTTATTTACAAGTTTCTGACCACTTATAAAATATGTTCAATGTGCTGCCCATTGTGTTGGATTGTCAATGCAACCCTCTTCTCCCACTCTTCACACACTGATAGCAACACCGCAGGAGAAATGCTAGCACAGGCTTCCAGTATCCGTAGTTTCAGGTGCTGCACATCTCGTATCTTCACAGCATAGACAATTGCCTTCAGATGACTCCAAAGATAAAAGTCTAAGGGGGTCAGATCGGGAGACCTTGGGGGCCATTCAATTGGCCAACGATGATCAATCCACTTTCCAGGACACTGTTCATCTAGGAATGCTCGGACCTCTGAAGTCAATTGTCTATGCTGTGAAGATACGAGATGTGCAGCACCTGAAAATATGGATACTGGAAGCCTGTGCTAGCATTTCTCCTGCGGGGTTGCTATCAGTGTGTGAAGAGTGGGAGAAGAGGGTTGCATTGACAATCCAACACAATGGGCAGCACCTTGAACACATTTTATAAGTGGTCAGAAACATGTAAATTACTCATGAAAGAATAAAGTTACGTTAAAACCAAGCACATCATTGTTTTTCTTGTGAAATTCCCAATAAGTTTGATGTGTCACATGACCCTCTTCCTATTGAAAAAACAAAAGTTGGATTCAAAATGGCCGACTTCAAAATGGCCGCCTTGGTCACCACCCATCTTGAAAAGTTTCCCCCCCTCACTTATACTAATGTGCCACAAACAGGAAGTTAATATCACCAACCATTCCCATTTTATTAAGGTGTATCCATATAAATGGCCCACCCTTTACTATGATCCAGTGACTGTACTTGATTATGATGTCACTAAGCATATATCTATCTATCTATCTATCTATCTATCTATATATATATATATATATCTAGCAGTGTCCCAATTCTTGAAAACGCTGCTCTATGCATGAAACATGTTAGATATTGTTTATATGTTTTTACACCAGATCATGGCAATGTGCATTGCATTGGTACAGTTATTCTAGACAAACTGCGCTGGTCATCTTTTAGAGATTGGCATTTAAAATACTGGGCAAGAGGCAGTAAATATGTAAAGCCATACTTCAAAGTGAAAAACCTGGTACCTCTAAACCTATTCTGGGCTTATAATTTCCCTAGAATCTGTCACACTGGTATACTGCCATATATATATATATATATATATATATATATATATATATATATATATAAATGTAATGAACAGTGGCACACTAGGTGTCAGCAAAAAAAAAGGTGATTTATTCAAAAAAACGTGTTAGGCAACGTTTCAGCTGGCTCACCCAGCCATTTTCTGTATCTTGGAGGGGTCCCCAACCTAGACCCGACACAGTAGGCACCCGAGCACCTTTTCTTACCCTGGAGTGCTGCTTCCCTGCTCGCTCTCTCTCTCTCTCTCTCTCTCTCTCTCTCTCTCTCTCTCTCTCTCTCTCTCTCTCTCTCTCTATATATATATATATATATATATGTCGAGAAAGAGATAATTCAATTGCGATCTATCCTACTATATCCCCACACACCAATATCAATGCAATTATTGCACAATTTACTACCTAGGGACTTATAATACCTAGTGTCCTATGCGTTTGTAGTTTATATTTAGATACAGTCTTCAAATACTCATTTTAAGGTATATTCATACATCCCCTTTTCACATACATGCAGTATTACTAGTGTTGACTAAGTTTCATATATAAATTCTCTTTATACTGCCTATATTTACCTTCTAGGCCTGTATATCATTGAAGACCAAGAAAAGGTCTTTAGTGAACACATGTTGGACATTCCTCTTTATTATTTCCATACATAGTACACTCAGTAGAGTGACTGGGAGAGGTAATGTCCGGCACATGCACGACTAGGCACTGTTCACACCAAGCACAAGTAGACAGCTTCTTGAACCGCACCTGAAGTCCATACACTTGGGTGCTCAGTCTGAAGTAGGTATGCAATCTAATGAGACAATAAATGACAGAGACGGCACTCACCAAAAGGTCTTCTTTATTCAAATTCTGTGGCGCATACAGACAAGGGCAGGTAGAAGCGAGAGGGCAGTTATGCATGTATACTACATGCTTCTACTACTGGCTAAAGGAAGCTCATAGTATATGTGTGAAACAGTATGTCCTGAACGCTCTCCTGCCCTTGTTTGTAAGTACCGCAAAATTTGAATAAAGTGAGTGCCGTCTCTGTCATCTATTGTCTCATAGTACGTTCAATAACTGTGCTGAGAAGAGTTGGAGTCTACTATATATATGCTTGGCATTTTTCAGGCATACCCAAACCTGTATACCTCTCACTGCTGTAAAAAGTTTAATCTTGGTTTCATTAGACCAGAGACTCTTGTTTCTTACAGTCTAAGAGCCCTTTAGGTCCTTGTACAAAGGATAGGCTTCTTTCGAATCACTCTGCCATAACGCCCAGATTGGTGGTGTGATGCAGTGATAGTTGATCTTCTAAAAGTTTCTGAGCTTTGGGTTCTTTGTCACTTCTTTCCAAAGCCATTCTCCTGATTACTTAGTTTGGTGGGGTGGCATGCTCTAGGAAGAGTCTGGGTAGATCCACAGCTATATTTACATATGAAGGCCTTTAAGCACTTGTACCCTTCTCCAGAGCTGTGCATTCACACAATCCTGTCTCTAAGCTCTACAAACAGCTCTTTCCTACTTATGCCTTAGCTTTTACTCTTATATGCATTATCAGCTGTGAGACCTTATATAGACAGGGCTGTGTCTTTCCATATCCTGTCCAATCTACCTTATTTTTCGCCGTCTTATACGGCAAATACCGCGGCGGTCCCTGCGGCCATCAACGGCCGCGACCCGCAGCTAATACAGGACATCACCGATCGCAGTGATGCCCTGTATTAACCCTTCAGACACGGCGATCAAAGCTGACCGCCGCGTCTGAAGCGAAAGTGACACTAACCCGGCTGCTCAGTCGCGCTGTTCAGGACCGCCGCTGTGAAATCGCGGCGTCCCGAACAGCTTACAGGACACGGGGAGGGACCTTACCTGCCTCCTCTGTGTCTGCTCCGTGCCGGGATCCCCTGCATGGCCAGCGCTCTCCATCATCGTCATCACGTCGTCGCGCACGCCGTCCCATCAACCAATAGGAGCGGCGTGTGTAGCGACGTGATGGCGGCGACAGAGAGCGAGGATACCGGGCAGCAGAGACGTTCCGGAGCAACAGGGACACAGCAACAGCGATGGAGGGCGACATCCAGGGCAGCGGTGACGGGTCCGGAGCGGCGGGGACACGTGAGTATTACCTCCTATACCAGTGGTCTTCAACCTGCGGACCTCCAGATGTTGCAAAACTACAACTCCTGGCATGCCCGGACAGCCAACGGCTGTCCGGGCATGCCGGGAGTTGTAGTTCTGCAACATCTGGAGGTCCGCAGGTTTAAGATCACCGTCCTATACGTTACATTGTATTTGGTGCAGAATCTTTTTTTTCTAGATTTTCACCCTTTAAAATTGGGTGCGTCTTTATGTACCGGAGCGTCTTATATGGCGAAAAATACGGTACTTCATTTACCACAGGTAACTCCAATCAAGGTGTAAAACATCACAAACGTGCGCAAGAGAAATAGGAGGCACCCAAAGATTTATTTTTAATTTTTATTTAACTTGTAAAGGTTTCTGTTTTCACATTCTCATTGTGGGGTATGGCAAGCAGAATGATGGGAGAAAACTTTTGAATGCATTGTAGATTACAAAATGAGCAAGAACTTCTTTATGCCAATCGCCAATCTTCCTAACTTGTAAAATAAATGCCAGTGCCATCATAACACTTGATGAGTGTGACATGACCTTCATACGTTGCATGACTAGAAATCCTGTTTTGTTTTTTCCTTCCTCGCATTCACACTCCGATAAATCCTTGCTTATGTTTTATAATGTCAGTGTAGATTCATGGGGGTGTTGAAGGAATCACTAAAAGAATAAACTCCAATTTTAAGAGCTTCTTTTTTCCCTGTTCAAAGTATTAAAAGTAGTGAAGAAAGAAATTGTCAGTACAAGAATCCAGCAGGATCGCAGTATACAGAACACCAGCATTGTTTGGACATGTCAGGTGGAAGCATCCAGCAGGAAGACAGTGGATGTGTCTTTAACATTGCATGTCCCAACACTTTTGGCTTCCATTGCTGAAGTGCTCAACCTTGGTGGCAAGCGGCAGCCTCGTGGTGGGCGAGAGAATTAGCAATCTACTCTAGAGGCCCGAGCAATAAGCAGCAGACTCATCACAATGCGGGTGATTAACCAGAGCGGAGACTGAATAGAACTCAGTTGGGTGCTGACAAATCTGTCACTGGCTGCAGAGAGATTGTTGCCTGCGCTTCATTATTTGCCATCAGCAGTCTGGATTCCCATAAACATCTGATATAAACAAATGGTATAATATATATATATATATATATAAAATTAATATTATTATTTTTAATTTTTTTAAAGAAATGTTTCTTAGCATTTTTTTCTTGTGGTAGATCACGTTCACTTTTCCAGTACTCTTTACCACAACCTGCTGAATAATGCACTTTGTATGAGCCACCGGCTTCCTTTATTAAATAACTACTATAGTGCTGCCCCTATATGCAAGAATTTACAGTAACTACTATTATACCCCTAATGTACAAGAATACTACTTTAATACTGCGTCCCATAACTATTCTATACTAGTACTAGAGATGAGCGAACTTACAGTAAATTTGATTCGTCACAAACTGCTCGGCTCGGCAGTTGATGACTTTTCCTGCGTAAATTAGTTCAGCTTTCAGGTGCTCCGGTGGGCCGGAAAAGGTGGATACAGTCCTAGGAAAGAGTCTCCTAGGACTGTATCCACCTTTTCCAGCCCACCAAAGCACCGGAAAGCTGAACTAATTTATGCAGGAAAAGTCATCAACTGCCGAGCCGAAAAAGTTTGTGACGAATCGAATTTACTGTAAGTTCGCTCATCTCTAACTACTACCTTTTGACAAACTTATAACTACTATAAGGTGTACAATACTATATATTGGTGTGCTAGCTTGAAAAAGCGCCCTAGGGTGCAAAACTAGTTGCTTCTTTTTTTTTTGCTCCTCCCCATCCTTCACCTGTCCCGGTCACACAGGTAATCTTGGAATAAAAAGAGTTCAAGTTTACAGCATCTACAGTGGGTGAGTGCGTTTTTTCCTATGTCTCATGGACTTATAACTACTATAATACTGTAACTTATGTGCAGGACTACACAATAGTGTGTGTGTGTATATATATATATATATATATATATATATATATATCACAGTTCTTTATTTACACTAATTTGGTGTGCTGCCTACATCTATTACCTATCAAGAAGAACCGGAGCACCGAGGTTCTAGTGTGCCTGCACCCACCCTCTTTTGTCTGGATGTGCTGCTTTATATGGACTATATATATATATATATATATATAGATAGATAGAGCAGGAAAGCAGCACTCCAGGGTAAGAAAAGGTGCTCGGGTGCCTACTGTGTCGGGTCTAGGTTGGGGACCCCTCCAAACACAGAAAAATTAAATAGACAGTGGCACACCAAGTGTCAGCAAAAAAAAGTGTGGTTTATTCCAAAGACGTGTAGGCAACGTTTCAGCTGGCTCACCCAGCCATTTTCAATGGCTGGGTGAGCCAGCTGAAACGTTGCCTACACGTCTTTGGAATAAACCACACTTTTTTTTGCTGACACATGGTGTGCCACTGTCTATTTAATTTTTCTATATATATATATATATATATATATATATATATACGGCGGTCGCGGTGCGGCGGGGCGGTGATAGGTTTCAGGACCCCCGGACAGGCAGGGGGAGAGAAGCGGGTGGCGGCGGTGGTCTATGGCACCGCAAAAGCCACTGCAGTGCATTGATTTAAAGCACCCGCTTTAAATCAATGATCTGCAGCGGTGTCGCAGGGGGATAAATAGCCGATAACTTATACCGGAATATCGGAATAGGTTATCGGCCCTAACCTCCACCGATTATCGGCCCGAAAAAAACGATATCGGTCGATCCCTACTATTGACTACAAATAAATTGAGTTATATTGTATTCAGCAGGTAAGACATTATTTGGTCCATACATTCCAAGAACTTATACAATTATTTACTTTTCCTGTGTGTGTAGTTAGTACCAATTCATCAGAAAGGTTGGTTAAAAAAAAAAACCTCTTTAATACCATTATGCACAGTGGAAATTTGCTGGTATTTCCAACGTCAGGAAATGGACAGTTGGGCAGTATGTAAAATATGGTTCAAAATTGATGGTTTACCCTTTTAAAGCCAATAAATAATTGGGCTAATTCTGGGGTAATAATATACTGATCTGATATCAGATTGAAAATATCTAGTGCAGAGAAAAATAAAGAACAGAGCTTCCCATGGGACAATATGTAAAAATACTGTAATGATGATGGCAAAGGTACATAAGGTGAGTTCGAATAGAGAAAACAGACATGGTCGCACATCCACAACATGCACCTTAATCTAAGGCTTCTCACCAACATTTATTAAACTAACAGGTCATTAGTGTACTTGATCATGAAATGCAAGCCCGATAGCCACATCACGGCCACCTGTAAGTAGCGGGTCCTTAACATCCCTAGAATAAAATGGCGCAACACTGAACGTCGACCACCACGCCACAACACCAGTGCCCACAGGGGGAATGATTTACTGGCAGAGCAGCCCCAATGACACTCAAACCAGTCCCTGGGCCACACCCCCCACAGGCACGACGCCGCACAGCACCGATCAGTGCTGCGCTATTTTATGCTAGGAATATTAGGGACCCGCTACTTACAGGTGGCCGTAACATGGCTAGCGGGCTTGTACTTTATGATCATAAAGTGCACTAATGACCTGTTAGTTTAATAAATGTTGCTGAGAAGCCTTAGATCAAGGTGAATGTTCTGGATGTGCCACCATGTCTGTTTTTTTCTCTCTATTTGAATTAACATAAGGTGAGTGCTTGCTCACCTTTTTCAGTTGTGTGAAATACACAATACACACCGTCTGAGTTTATATGCAGAAACACGGTGCAGCCGCACGGGAACCGGTATCATGGATGTTCCACGCTGATCAAGGACTAGTAGAAACAGATACAGCGACCAAAGAAAAAGTGCGGGACATAGGCGGGATCAGTGAGATGATGACCACAATCCAGAATGAAGGATCAACTGTTTATTATGCCAAATTTAGACACGTTTCGAGACAGTCTTTTTTTCAATGAACAGTGGCTTATAAAACACAAAGTAACATCTACTCCTTATATAATGGCTGAAAAGCGTGCAAGCCAAGTGATTGACAGGCCACCCCGTGTGAATGACAAGCCTGTCAGGTATGCGCTTAATGGTGACGTCTATAGTGCCAGGTATAATAACAGGCTGGAGCAGATATAACAAATATTAGGCAATAAAGGATGAAATATTCACAAAACATATGCCACATACACACAAAAATTACATAGGTGTTAAAAATTCTTATATGAGAGAATGAAATAAGCCCTACCACTATTTCTGATATGAGATCATTTTATCTCATATCAGAATTTTTAGCATCTATGTCATTTTAGTGTGTATGTGGAATATGTTATGTGAATATTTCATCCTTTATTGCCTAATATTTGTTATATCTGCTCCGGCCAGTTATTATACCTGGCACTATAGACGTCACCATTAAGCGCATACCTGACAGGCTTGTCATTCACACGGGGGGCCTGTCAATCACTTTGCTTGCGCATTTTTCAGCCATTATATAAGGAGTAGATGTTACTTGTGTTTTATAAGTCACTGTTTATTGAAAAAGAGACTCTCTCAAAACGCGTCTGAAATTTGGCATAATAAACAGTTGATCCTTCATCCTGGATCATGGTCATCATCTCAGATCGCGCCTATGTCCTAGACATTTTCTTTGGTCGCTGTACTTGTTTCAGATTGAAAAGAAGTATGCGTAGATCACTCAAAAATTACAAAGCTTGGAACAATTTCAAAATTGTAAGTAATGATCCTAGACCACCACATTTTCCTTCAACGGTAAAGTAAAATATGGCTGAATACATTAAATGGGCACTGTCAAATACAAAAACTTTGATATGTTATAAAGCATGTATAACCAATAGGTTTTGCATTTGCTTTCATTAGAAAATGTTCAGTATTTCATACTGAAAAAGTCAAACAACTGCCCCCCTGGACACATACTAGTCCTGCTGTGTCCATGCACCATCACCTATGTCATGGACACACTTCCTTGACTGACAGCTGTCAGTGCAGGGCTCACAGCTGGAGGAAAAATCCTCCCACTGTCAGCTTGTGTCCCACTACTGTCAGTGAGGACATGCTGGGAGGTGTAGTTTTGCTAATGCTAGGGGAGATGTGAGCAGACAGCATACTGAGGGAGGGGGCGGAGACCTGCACAGTGAGGCCACGCCCCCTCCGTTTGAGAGAAATTCAGACTAGTGAGCTAAATTAAAAGTGTAAAAAAAATAAAGTTGGTAGACATATAAAAAAAAAAATGATGTACATGGTCAGGATTAGGTACTTTGTGATATATTAAAAAAATATATTTTTTTGTTGGATCTGACGGGTACACTTTAATAGACACGAGTGTAATCATTTCAGAAATTGTTTCCACTGAATACAACTTAAAGAGTATCTGCCACCTGAAATGACTTGCATAAACTATGCCCATAAAAACAATTCACCTATTGTCCTATTTACTAATATACCTTTTGTTATGGCGCTTGCTGAACAAAAAAACTTTTTTCCTAGAGGCATGGCTGCCTGTGTCCACAGGGAGACAGCACACACAGGGCTACAGGCAGCCAGGAAGCTCTGTATGTCAATCAAAGGCTGTGACGTGGTTGAGAAAGGCATGATGGCTGGGCAGGAGTGCAAACCCACTGGCCACAACTCCAAAACCCTCTGCACCTGAAGTGTTTTTTTTTCTTTGGTTTGTTTTTTAATAAGATTTTCGTGGAACAAGCATCATAAAAAAGGTATATTAGTAAAGGGGACAATAGTTGGAATGCGTTTATGGCAACAGTTTATGCAACTCCGCTGCCGCGGAGATCCGATCATCCAGAACGGCAGACGGAGGTCCCCTCACCTGCCTCCGCTGCCTTCCATGGGTCTTCTGCTCTGGTCTGAGATTGAGCAGACCAGAGCAGAAGATGACCGATAACACTGATCAGTGCTGTGCCCCAAAAAGTGTAAAAATTTTTTTTTTAGAAACATATTTGGTATCGCCGCATGCATAAACATCAGAACTATTAAAATATGTTAATTATCCTGTGGAGTGAACGCAAACAAAAGTCAAAAATTGCTGCTTTTTTTTAAATAACATTTTATTCCAAATAAAATTGATAAAAATATGTATTAAAAGTTTTATATATGCAAATGTGGTATAAAGAAAGAAATTACAGATCACGGTGCGGAAAAATTTTAAAGTTATAGGTCAGCAAAAGAGGGATTTTAAAACGCACTAATTTGGTTAAAAAGTTTGCAAATTTTTTTTTAAGTGGTATAATAGAAAAGTATGTAATCATGGGTATCATTTTAATTGTATTGACCCACAGAATAAAGTAAGCATGTCTGTTTTACCATGGTATGGTTGCGCCATACATTTTATGGTAAAATGAGTGATGTCATTACAAAGGACAAATGGTCACTCAACAAGCCCTCATACTAGTCTGTGGATGAAAATGTAAAAAAAAGTTATGATTAAGAAAATGTAAAAATAAAATTGTCTGAGTCCTTAAAGGGGTACTCCGGTGGTCAACGTGTTTTTCCGTTTTTGACTTACCCTATTTGTTTTGTTTCATTTCTATTCTTGTTGTTTAGGCTACTCTATTTCCCTTCTTTGTTGTCTTTTTATCCCCCACTTTGTTTTCCTATCTTTGCTTCTATTTCCTGTTTCTTGCTCTGCTGAAAACTACAAATCCCAGCATGCCACATGCCTTGCTGGTTTGGGGCGGCTCCTTTTTTTTTGTTTGTTTGTTCCGCCCTCTACCCACCCTACTATTTTCCCGGGTCATCCTCCTTATACACAGCACACTAATATAATCAGCCTTGGTTGGGATACACTGTCATACACACACAAAAGGGACTATAACTCCCAGCATGTGCCATTCAGGAGTCTTCAGTCTGTGGTATAACACCAGCATGCTGCCTCTGTTGTCTCCTGGGGGTTGTAGTTCACCACACCTCTGTATGGCATACACCAGTGTTTCCCAACCAGGGTGCCTCCAGGTGTTGCAAAACTACAACTCCCAGCATGCCCTGACAGCCTTTGGGCATGCTAGGAGTTGTAGTTCTGCAACAGCTGGAGGCACACTGGTTGGGAAACACTGGTGTAACATGATGTGTATGCTGAATAGGCTAGAACAGTGTTTCCCAACCAGTGTACCTCCAGCTGTTGCAAATCTACAACTCCCAGCATTCCCAAAGTCTGTCAGGGCCTGCTGGGAGTTGTAGTTTTGCAACAGCTGGAGGCATACTGGTTTGTAAACACTAGCATACACACACAACAGGGACTACAACTCCCAGCATGTGTCATTCAGGAGTCCCCCCCCTCCCCCTTCACATATAGGGGGAGATTTATGAAAACCTGTGCAGAGGAAAACTTGCCCAGAGCAACCAATCAGCTTGCTGCTTTCATTTTTACGAAGGCCTGTGAAAAATGAAAGAAGCAATCGGATTGGTTGCTATGGGCAACTGGGCAAGTTTTCCTCTGCACAGGTTTTGATAAATCTCCCCCATAGAGATCATTCCCAGTATGAGATTTATTCCCCTGCAGTCCATACATCCCCAGCCCGTGCACCTTCTCATCCTCCATTTCAGATAACACTTATCTTCTCTGTCTTCTTTCTCCTGTGCAGACCTGCGTCCTTAGAATACAGAGCAGGGGGAGGGGAGGTGAGGAGCTGTGTACTCAGCTGGATGAGATGAGGGGGCGTGGCTTATTCCTCTCATGCAGACAGAGAAAAAAAATAAAGCTGTGACATCTTGTCCACAACAGACTCAGAACTGTGGACAACAGTAAAAGAAAACCCTCTGAACTACAGAACTTCCTGCCCAACAAACAGGTAAGAAAAACTCATACATGCTGCCAAAACATATAAAACATGTATATTGCAAAAAACTAAACTTACAAAGAAGATGCCATATAGTTAAAAAAAAAATTAACCACCGGAGTACCCCTTTAACCCCTTCCCGCAGAATGTCATATATAAACGCCGGGTTGTGCAGTGCGTTCGCGCATCCCGGCGTTTATAAATGACATTCAGTTAACCCGGCGATGCGCAGCATCGCACGGGTTAACTGGCAGAAGTCCCGCTGTTTCCAGCAGGGGACAACTTCTGCTTCACCCCCAGGACCATCCATTGATGGTCCTGGTCAGCGATCACTGTGATTGGTCCCTGTGGACCAATCACAGTGATCTGGGGTGATAGTTCAGATCCCCCGCACTGCCCGCCCCTGGAAGTTGGGCAGAACGGGGGACGAAGGCTGCAGGGGCTCGCGGGGACCTGCCGCACACGGGGGGAACACGTGGGGACTGGCGGACTTACCTGGAGCAGCGGCGGGACCGAGGAGCAGCGGCAGGACCGGCCACGTGGAGGAGCAGCGACGGGACCGGCAGGTAAGTATGTAGTCCTCAGAGACAGCAGTGAAGATCTTCACTGCTGCTTCTAGGAGTCTGAAAACTACAACTCCCAGCATGCCTAGACAGCCTTTGGCTGTCTGGGCATGCTGGGAGTTGTAGTTTTGCAACATCTGGAGGGCCCCAGTTTGGAGACCATTGTATAATGGTCTCCAATCTGTGCTCTTCCAGCTGTTGCAAAACTACAACTCCCAGCATGCACTGACTGTCCAGGCATGCTGGGAGTTTTAGTTCAGCAACATCTGGCCCTTCAGATGTTGCCGAACTACAACTCCCAGCATGCCCTTCAGCTGTCTGGGCATGCTGGGAGTTGTAGTTTTGCAACAACTGGAGACACACTGGTTGGGAAACATTGTTTCTAACTCAGTGTTTCCTAACCTGTGTGCCTCCAGCTGTTGCAAAACTATAACTCCCAGCATGCACTAACAGACCATGCATGCTGGGAGTTGTAGTTTTGCAACATCTGGAGGGCCCCAGTTTGGAGACCATTGTATAATGGTCTCCAATCTGTGCTCTTCCAGCTGTTGCAAAACTACAACTCCCAGTATGCACTGACTGTCCAGGCATGCTGGGAGTTTTAGTTCAGCAACATCTGGCCCTTCAGATGTTGCCGAACTACAACTCCCAGCATGCCCTTCAGCTGTCTGGGCATGCTGGGAGTTGTAGTTTTGCAACAACTGGAGACACACTGGTTGGGAAACATTGTCTGTTTCTAACTCAGTGTTTCCTAACCTGTGTGCCTCCAGCTGTTGCAAAACTATGACTCCCAGCATGCACTAACAGACCATGCATGCTGGGAGTTGTGGTTTTGCAACAGCTGGTGCAGTTTAGGGCCACATATGGGGTATCGCTGTACTCGGGAGAAATTGTGTTACAAGGTTTGGGGGGCTTTTTCTTCTTTAACCCTTCATGAAAAGGAAATGTTGGGGTCTACACCAGAATGTTAGTGTAAAAATTTTTTATTTTTTACACTAACATGCTGATGTTGCCCTATACTTTACATTTTCACAAGAGGTAAAAGGGAAAAAAGCCCCCCAAAATTTGTAACGTAATTTCTCCCGACTACAGAGATACCCCATATGTGAGCGCAAAGGGCTCTGGGGGCGCACAACAAGGCCCAGAAGGGAGAGCGCACCATGTACATTTGAGGTGATTTGCACAGGGGTGGCTGATTGTTACAGCAGTTTTGACAAACGCAAAAAAAACAAAACCCCAGATGTGACCCCATTTCGGAAACGACACCCCTCACGGAATGTAATGAGGGGTGCAGTGAGAATTTACCCCCCACAGGTGTCTGACGGATCTTTGGAACAGTGGTCCGTGAAAATGAAAACTTGTACAGCCCACTGTTCCAAAGACCTGTCAGACACCAGTGGGGGGCAAATGCTCACTGTACCCCTTGTTACGTTCCTCAAGGGGTCTAGTTTCCAAAATGGTATGCCATGTGTTTTTTTTTTGCTGTCCTGGCACCATAGGGGCTTCCTAAATGCGACATGCTCCCCGAGCAAAATTTGCTCTCAAAAAGCCAAATATGACTCCTTCTCTTCTGAGCATTGTAGTTCGCCCATAGTGCACTTCAGGTCAATTTATGGGGTACCTCCATACTCAGAAGAGATGGGGTTACAAATTTTGGCGGGTATTTTCTGCTATTAACCCTTGCAAAAAGGTGAAATTAGGGGGGAAACACACATTTTAGTGGAAATTTTTATTTTTTTTTTTTTTACATATGCAAAAGTTGTGAAACACCTGTGGGGTAATAAGGCTCACTTTATTCCTTATTACATTCCTCAAGGGGTCTAGTTTCCAAAATGGTATGCCATGTGTTTTTTTTTTTTGCTGTTCTGGCACCATAGGGGCTTCCTAAATGTGACATGCCCCCCCGAGCAAAATTTGCTCTGAAAAAGCCAAATATGACTCCTTCTCTTCTGAGCATTGTAGTTCGCCCATAGTGCACTTCAGGTCAACTTATGGGGTACCTCCATACTCAGAAGAGAAGGGGTTACAAATATTGGGGGGTATTTCCTGCTATTAACCCTTGGAAAAATGTGAAATGTGGGGGGAAACATTTTAGTGAAAAAAAAAATTTTTTTTTTACATATGCAAAAGTCGTGAAACACCTGTGGGGTATTAAGGCTCACTTTATTCCTTGTTATGTTCCTCAAGGGGTCTAGTTTCCAAAATGGTATGCCATGTGAGGGTTTTTTGCTGTTCTGGCACCATAGGGGCTTCCTAAATGCACCCGCCTCTACTGCGCCCGCCGAACACTTTACATAGACATATGAGGTATGTGCTTACTCGAGAGAAATCAGGCTACAAATATAAGTATACATTTTCTCCTTTTACCCCTTGTAAAAATTCAAAAATTGGGTCTACAAGAACATGCGAGTGTAAAAAATGAAGATTGTGAATTTTCTCCTTCACTTTGCTTCTATTCCTGTGAAACACCTAAAGGGTTAAAATGATGACTGAATGTCATTTTGAATACTTTGGGGGGTGCAGTTTTTATAATGGGGTCTTTTGTGGGGTATTTCTAATAAGAAGACCCTTCAAATCCACTTCAAACCTGAACTGGTCCCTGAAAAATAGTGAGTTTGAAAATTTTGTGAAAAATTGGAAAATTGCTGCTGAACTTTGAAGCCCTCTGGTGTCTTCCAAAAGTAAAAACTCGTCACTTTTATGATGCAGACATAAAGTAGACATATTGTATATGTGAATAAAAAATTTTTTTATTTGTAATATCCATTTTCCTTACAAGCAGAGAGCTTCAAAGTTAGAAAAATGCAAAATTTTCAAATTTTTCATCAAATTTTAGGATTTTTCACAAGGAAAGGATGCAAGTTACCACAAAAATTTACCACCATGTTAAAGTAGAATATGTCACGAGAAAACAATCTCGGAATTAGAATGATAACTAAAAGCATTCCAGAGTTATTAATGTTTAAAGTGACAGTGGTCAGATGTGCAAAAAACGCTCTGGTCCTTAAGGCCAAAATGGGCTTGGTCCTGAAGGGGTTAAGGACTCAAAACAATTTTAGTTTTTGCACTTTAGTTTTTTCCTCCTCACTTCTAAAAATCATAACTCATTAAATTTTGCACCTACAAACCCATATAAGGGCTTGTTTCTTGGTTCATCAATTGTACTTTGTATGTCATTACTTATTTTATAACAATCTGCGGCAAAACAAAAAAATATATATTTGTGGGTTGAAATAAAACAAAAAAAAACACATTTTGCAACTTTTTAGGGCTTCCGTTTCTATGCAGTACACTTTACGGTAAAAATGACATCTTTATTCTGTAGGTCCATACGGTTACAGGAATACCCAATTCATGTAGGTTTTGTTTTACTAAAAAGGAGTAGTCCAGTGGTGAACAACTTATCCCCTATCCTAAGGATAGGGGATAAGTTGCAGATCATGGGGGGTCCGACCGCTGGGGCCCCCCGCGATCTCCTGTACAGAGCCCCGACAGCCCGCGGGAAGGGGCGTGTCGACCACCGCATGAAGCAGCGTCCGACACGCCCCCTCAATACAACTCTATGGCAGAGCTGGAGCTCTGCCTTCGGCAATCTCCAGCTCTGCCATAGAGATGTATTGAGGGGGCGTGTCGGCCGCCGCTTCGTGCGGTGGTCGACACCCGCTATCTGGCCGGAGAGCCTGGACCCCGTACAGAGAGATCGCAGGGGGCCCCAGCAGTCGGACCCCCCGCGATCTCAAACTTATCCCCTATCCTAAGGATAGGGGATACGTTTTTCACCACTGGACTACCCCTTTAAAAAAAAAAATTATAAAATAATAAAAATAAAAATAAAAAAAATTATAACTACAAGCACCAAAATTAGTATGTTTAAAATTGTGATCTTCTGACCCCTATAACAATTTTTCCCGCGTACGGGGCTATATGAGGGCTCATTTTTTGTGCCATGGTCTGTAAATTTTTATCGGTACCATTTTTGTATGGGACTTTTTGATCGCTTTTTATTAATATTTTTATGGTATTTGAAGTGACCAAAAACTCACAATTTTGGACTCTGGTATTGTTTCTACGTGCACGCCATCGACCGTGCGGATTAGCTAACCTTATATTTTAATAGTTTGGACATTTACGCATGCGGCGATACCACATATGATTTTTTTTATTACATTATTTTATTAAAAAAAATAGGAAAAGGGGGGTGATTCTAACTTATTAGGGTGGGGGGGGGGCTTATTCACATGTAATCTTTTTGGGCTTGGAGCAGTAGATCACCTATTGGACGACCAAGACGCAGGTGAGGACCCTCCTGTCGCCCAGTAAGCTGATAGGGACATCGTGATTCTGTCACGATAGTCACGATAAGTTCCGCTGAGCTGCCAGGATAGTTTTACTTTTACTTTAGATGCCGAAATCAACTTTGATTGTGGCGTCTAAAGGGTTAATGCCGGGCATCGGCCCAATCGGCGGTGAACGGCATTAACCCTGGGTCCTGGCTGCTGATAGTCGGGACCCATAGGGTTTGAAGCGTTCTCCGCTCGTGATAGAGCTTTAAACCCCGGTAACAGTACTCAGGACGTACAGGTACGCAGAGTCCTTAACTGGTTAGGAGACTGAGAATAGATGCATAAATCTATAAATAATCATACAGATCATCACAGGCAAGCCAGTAAGATACTAGCAGAACTGTATTAGGACTTTAAGTAGTAGTGTTGTATGAGATCAAGTTGCCTTTATTGACATTTGCATAACTGTCAAAGGTTTACACTGTGTTAGGGACATGTAAAATGGTTATGATAATTGTACAAGCCAATATTTCATACCTGACAGGCTTATTATGGATGACATTTTCTAATTTAAAATGGAATATTTGACATCTATAAGCATGCCCACTTTTTCTTCTTTTGTGCATAAACCTTTCATTGCCTGCACCTTAGGTTAGACCTGCAAGCCATAAACTGTTGTCTCCAGGGTAGACATTCTGCTGGGAAACCTGTGTTTGACCCGCAAGGTTTATCACTTGTCATTGTGAGGTCCATTGTGTGAGCATCTGCTAGTTAAACACTGAGTGCTGAGCTGAATTGTTTGCTGTGCCCATGATACTTAAATGTGCATGTGTGTACACACTTAAGGTATGTGGGGTACACAACTGAGGCAAAGCTGTTTAAATGCTGTCAGAAATTACTGGAATGTATTTGTTTAGTAGGTGCTTAACCTGGGAACAGATCTGGGCAGCTGTACACACTAGGAGGGCCTGACTAAATGAAGTCAAAGATGGCACAACTGGCCATAGCAACCACACTATAGTGGCAAATTGAAATAGCAATACTACAGGTTGATGCTGGAGACAGCTTACTTTAGTTATACACAGGTATTGTCTTCCTATATGTGCCTTTCCAGCTGTTGTGAAATTACAACATCCAGCATAGTTGAGAGCACAGAAGGTTACTAGAGATGAGCGAATTTACAGTAAATTTGATTCGTCATTAACTTCTCGGCTCGGCAGTTGATGACTTATCCTGCATAAATTAATTCAGCTTTCAGGTGCTCCAGTGGGCTGGAAAATGTGGACACAGTCCTAGGAAAGAGTCTCCTAGGACTGTATCCACCTTTTCCAGCCCACGGGAGCACCTGAAAGCTGAACTAATTTATGCAGGATAAGTCATCAACTGCCGAGCCGAGAAGTTCATGACGAATCGAATTTACTGTAAATTCGCTCATCTCTAAAGGTTACAGCAAAATCTGTGCAGGTCCTACCTACAAGGCCCCTACCAATCATGAGAACATTGGGGTCCCTTCATCAGCTCCATTCACTTACTATTGGACTTTGTCCTCTTGATCATTGGGGTCTCAGCAGTTTGACCCTTTTAAAAGTAAGAAACCATGGGTCTGAGCCTTCCTTTCAACTTCTGTTATTGGAGTACCCAGTCGCTGCCATCCCCAACTTCCCTGTGCTATGGTTATCATGACACAATGCTACTCACCCACAGCGCCAGTGATTGGCTGAGCAGCATTGAGATGTGTTGACCACAGCAAGTAGAGCATGACGGGACGCTATGATAAAGAAGGCTGCAGAGTAGTGTGGTGGGTTAATATAGGCTATCTTTTTTTTTTATCAAGGAGTGTGTGTATGTAGATATAGATCTATATCTGAAAACATTTTCCAGGCCAGACAATCCCTTAAACCTAATAATTATGGAAATAAGATAAAAGCAAACAAAGTCCTTCTGTCCTAGGTAGTCAGAGGTGGCGGTGTAAGCACCAGTAAGGACCCCCATAACCTCTTTGTAAACCCCTGTGCACAATTATAGTTGTAAACATTACAAGCAAGAGACTTAGTTTAAACAAAAAAGTTATAGTTTATCGTTTCTTTGCAGATGGCACCACCTAGTGGTAGCAGACGGATGATACACACTGAACATGTTCTATAATTCAGTTAAAGTGAGCAATGGAGATTACTGAGGCCTGTGTATCCACAATCCCTTTATTACTTTTTGGTGAAGCAAGCAAAAAGACAAAAACTTTACAGTTTCTCCTGACAATCATTCAATGTAAAAACTTGGCATATACTTTGTATGAAAATGTGTCACCTGCTGGGTCACCACCGCATGTAAGAAAAAAAATATATATATATGAAAAAAAAAAAGGGCAGTTGCATTCTGTGGAGCAAAGATTCTTTACCAACTACACAGAAAATATTGGTGTTAAAAAAAAAAAATGATAACCAAAAATTTTCATTAAAAAGGGACAGGAAAATTGTTCTCTTTATTTAACTTCACCACATTCGCATGTATCATACATCCCCAACCAAAAAAAATATTCTAATCCCCTGGGAGAATATCAGGCACAAACTGCTGAAGAACAGTGAATAAAATCTGGTGTTCTTTATTAATATTTTCTAGAAAACTGCCCGCATCCACTGAAGGGTTAAGCAGCCAAGTGCCTGGCATTACCTTATGGCAGGGCACAAGTGGGAGAAGATTGTACATTGGCAGTAAACTGCTCATATAAACTCTCAGGGGAAATCATGATCATCCAATAAGTACTCAGAATAAGAGCATGGTGTTAGCTTGGTGAGCACACGGCACACACACAGCTGCACCTTAATCTCATATTGTTGACAATAAAGCAGGAGGGGACAAAAGATGCTAAACTCAGGAGTTAGACCGACAAGGATGCAGAAAGGCGCAAAGAATGTAATGCTTCCAGGCACTGTTGTAGTCTGGCTCCTGAGGTTTGTCCAGTCCTGATCTTAAAGCAGTTACAATGCATCGAGAATGTTGTCGATTTTGTTGACCAGCTCCTGGCGTTTATTGGCATGCTGCTTTTCGCTTTCGATGTAGCTGTCCTTCTTCAGCTTGCCAGCAACCAAGCGCTCAGCTTCAGAGGAGGATTTCACCACAATCTCCTTCACTTGACTGTCTAGCTTCTGGATCTCTGCGACCTGGGAAGTCAAAATCATGATAAATCTGAAGCAATACTAAAATAGGGCCAATACATTTACCTGCGCTATACGTAAATTTACTTAACCCCTAAGTGAGATCAGTTTTTCTTTCATTTTTTCCTCCAAGCATCCTAATAGCCATAATGTACAACAAAAATAGAGAAACACAGCCGCACATTCACAAATTGTAATTTGATCTAATTGCTTCTCAGCATAATTTCAAAAACTAACAGGTTGTTAGTATATATTTTGATCAAAAAGTACAAGTCCACTCATCATGACAAGGCCACCTAGTCAGAGTGGGTCCCTAACCTAACACTGGCATAGTGCCCTCTGGCAGGGAGCATATGGTTCACACTGGTGTGGTGCTCTGTGGCGGCAAATTGTTACTGTGGGGCGTCAAAAGCCGCTGCAGTTCATCGATTTAAAGCGCCCGCTTTAAATCATTGATCTGTGGGGCCGGAGGTTAATAGCCAATAACTTATACCGGAATATCGGTATAAGTTATCGGCTATCAGCCTGAAAGTTCGCAGATTATCGGTATAAGCCCTAAAAAAATAAATAAATCGATATCGGTCGATCCTTTTTGCAGGGGTAGCGGTCGCTGCCCGGCACTACACCAGTGTTAGGTTAGGGACCCACTCTGACTAAGTGGGCTTGTACTTTTTGATCAAAATATATACTAACAACCTGTTTTTGAAATTATGCTGAGAAGCAAGGAGATCAAAATATAATTTGTGGATGTGCGGCTGTGTATCTTTTTTTTTTCACACTAATAGCTAAACCGCCTTCCATTTTAACCTACAGATCCATATAAGGACTTATTACAAAAGTACAATTGGTGGTACAAAAAATAAATAAATAAATAAATAAATAAACACTCGTACCACAAAATACACGATGAAAAAAAAAAAAAAAAAAAAAAAAAAAAACAGTTAAATTTTGGGGGCTTCCATTTCTACCCAATGCACAGTTTCATTAAAACTTACATCTTTTTTCTGTGGTTCAATACGATTAAAAAGATACCAAGCTTATACAGGCTTTATTTTACAACTTTAAAATTATTGTAACCTTTTGTATGAAACATAGTATGCTTAAAATTGTCCTCTTCTGACACCTATAATTATTATTTTCTGCTCATTTTTTGTGCCGTGATTCTTAGTTTTTAATCGGTACCGTTTTTGTGGGACTTTTTGATCGCTTTTTATGAATTTTTTTCTGCTCTATTAAGTGACCAGAAAATCATAAATAATTGACTTAGTAAATTTTTTTTACATTTACAGAAATCAGTTTCAGTAATTTTATATTTTAATAGTTCGGACATTTACGCACAAAGCAATACCACTTTTTCTTTTTAAATAAACAAAAGGGAAAAGGAGCATGATTCAAACTTATTAGGGAAGGGACTAATTCACATTAAAGGAAATTGTCATCAGTATCACCCGCACTAACCTGTCATAAAGGCTTGTAGTGCAGGTGATACTGATCAAAATTATACTTATGGCGTCCGGAACAGTTCAGCAGTTATTGCTCGTTTTTAGGATATGCAAATTAGGTCCTTGGGGCATGGGCAGAGCTCTAACTAACTCCAGGCACTGACGTAATCTTCGGGTGGAAGCTCCGACCAGCCTATCCACATGCATAACCCACTCCCTGCTCACCCGGCACATGCACTGTACAGTAGCTCGAGTGCGCAAGCAAGGAGGGGGTTTAGCATATGGATGAGCTGGGTGGAGCGCTCGTCTGGCTGAAGATTACGTCAGAGTGCCCAGAGCTCAGCCCATGCCCCAAGGACCTAATTTGCATACCCCAAAAACGAGCAACTGCATAACGGTTACAGATGCCCTTAGTATCATTTTGATTAGTATCACCCGCACTACAAGCCTGTACGACAGGTCAGTGCGGGTGATACTGATGACAGATTTCCTTTAACTATTTTTTTTTTTTTTATATATATTCTTCTCTCTATTGCATATACTGAACAATGCTGTACCATTGCACAACATTGTTCTGTTATCAGCGCTCCATTAGTGCAGGCTGACATGGCTTCCAGCACTGAAGACGCATAGATCGGGGCAGGTAGGGACGAGCCGTCCTCTTAGCTGATCGGGACCCCATGATTTTGTCTTGGTGGTCTTTAAAATGTCACAATGAACTTTTATAGCAGCATCTACAGGGTAAAGGGTACCTAGTGCTGATAACAGGATCAGGCTAGAGAATTTCAAAACCACCTGCAGCCGTAATAACGTACAAAAAATATATATATATATATATATATATATTTAAAAAATAATAATAATTAAAAAATAAATAAATAAAATACCCCTCTTTTCACCTGATTCAAAACCAGTCATATGGCGGAATTTCCGTGCCAGATGTTTCAGGCATGGAAATTCCGATTTCCATGTCTGCAGAAAGGATGAACACGTTCATTCTTTCTGCAGAATGCATAGCTGTCTACGAGACAACGCATTCCTGTACAGTCCTAACATCGGTGCCCAGATTGCAGAATGTCCGCACAGAGAGTTTTCTGTACGGACATTCTGACGTTTGAACATAGCCTTACATCACAAGTTGAGCAGGTCATTGTCACTTGCTCCTCTTACCTAAAATTAACCTGTGATCCCTCACTTTCACCTGTCACAGTAAAACGCAGACCCAACTGATGCAATGACATAAGTGCACAGGTACAGTTCCTTTCTTGCATGAACAGCACATCATCTGTGCTGCATTGCAGCTCAAGCACATTTACTGCAAGGAAGCCTGGCTGAAAACACAACCCATGGGCAGGTCTGACAGTTTCTGCAGAAAGCAGCCATGTTTTTACTGATTCTGGACATCCCCTTAAAATAAAATATCTAATGGCTCAGATTGAGAACTTACCTTATCACACAAGTCAGAGCCTTCAGCCTTTAGCTTGGACTGCAGTGATGCGATTTCATTTGCTAGGTTCTTGTGTTCAGTCTCTAGGGCTTTTTTGCCACTATTTAGGGTGGATATGTCCCGGGACTGCTTGTACTTGTTCACAGCTTCATCAAAGTGACGGTAAAGGCCGAGTCTCTTGTTGACCAGAGTAAGGATCTGCTCAGTAATGCAGGCAACCTTCATCCTGGCTTCAGCTGCTGGGTCCTGTCATGACAATGTGCACAATGTAGAAGATCATTCAGCAGATTTTTATTGATTGCAGGGTGAAACAACAAGAAAACTCTTCAACTTTAAGGGTCACATGACTTACATCTATTTCTGAAGAAACTGTGGGAGCTGGGCTGGTGGCCATTTGTTGTAACCCAGCTTTTATAGAAACATTTAGCTAAGAGAGCAAATAACTCACTTTGATAGTAATCACTGCTCCATGAGTACAGATGGTCAGATAATTATCAGCCTAATGAATAACTAGTAAGACATCTGCCTAAGGCCACCATACCATAGCCCTTCACCCATCTTATTATTGTTCTTACAAGACATGACTACAGCCAGATACAAAAACATTCATACCACAGAAAAAGAAAGGAGTTACTAACCTTGGTAATTGAGAAGTCGAGCCTGACGTAGATGATGACTGTGAAGAACAGGATGTAGAAGGCTCCCACCACCAGGAGAGGCTCTTGGAGCATCAAAATCTTGTTGAATGTGTAATGAACCACAACATCCTGAATGTGTTGTTCAACTAGATTGTTCTTATGAGCGACGATAACCGGCCGGCCAAAGGTGTCTAGGTAGGTGTAGTGCAGCTCATCGGGTGCTCGGTTTAAGTCGTAGGGGTTTTCTACTTGGATATATCTGGAAATAACTTTACATAGTCAGGACTTCATAAAGAGTTGCTTGGTTAGGGGGTGAGGACACTTGACAGTACTGGTACCGTGTAATGTCAATGTGTTGCATTTTACCCCAATATAAAGAAAGTGATGTAGGCTAAACCGAATATAAATACATTACAGGAAGAGGTTTCCTACATGGATCTCTGTATACTATAAGCCTTAGTGGCCTGCATGGACAAGACAGGATTCAGGAGCATGTAGCATATTCACCTAAATATTTGGCCTAAACTTTGAGAAGTTTATCCAACTACCTAGTTTCTGGCTACTAAACCAATCTGTGGTAGATAAAGTCGATTTTAGAAGCCAAATTTGTACTAGGACCAAACAGATATCAGACCGGCACCAGTTTTTATGGCAACATCTGTTTTCCACTTACTTTGCTCCTTCAGGAAGGATTATTTTGACAGTCAGAGAATCCACAACCTGTTCATCAAAAACATGATCAATGAACCTCATCTTCAGAGCGTATTGGTCACCTGTGGGTGGAAAAACAGTGACAAAACATGTTAGACATTTGAAACTCATACCTAAACTACCAATCAATGCTGAGAAGTTGCTGCAAATGTAACTGAGGTTGATGCTGCAAACAATTACCGGCACACGGGATCTGTGTGTACAAATACGCAGCCACTATATTGCAATGAATACAAGTCCCATTAGGCTACATGGTTGGCTTTGTGCATCAGGTTTACTCAGACATTTATAAAAAATAAAGACAAATCCCAAGAGCCATGAAAAGGAATTGGGCATACTCTGATACTCACCGAGATTGTACAAGTACTCGTAACTTGGAAGGTTATAACCAATCATGTAATGGGTTTTCCACCCGCCGAAAAGAGGGAACCTGGGTCGGATCTCCATTTCGACAGAGTCATCCAGAATTAGCAGGTGGCTGGTAGAGATGTTGCCAATTTCATCCCTGTAGTACACATCCTGAGCAGCCGCTGGCAGAATTGTCTAATGAGAGGAAAATAGATTAACAAATCTGCAGAGTTCTTAGGCTTAATAACAGACCACCTACGTTAAAGCGTAACTTTAATTCCTTTGTCTTTTATTACTATTGTGTAGCACTGTGCATCAGTCATTTTTCATGCATTTCAAAATCTCCACTGTATATAACGATTCATTACAAGACGGAGCCTCGTCTCCACAGCAGCCATCTCCAAAACCAATAGAATCACATTACACGGGGTCTCTCACTGAAGACAGCTGCTATGGGGTGAGAGTTGAGTGTTGAGTGTGTCCCGTTCAGGAATTTAGGCTGCGAATTTGAAATGCATTCCATTTTGACAAATGACTCTCTCGCAGTCTAAGGCTAGGTTTCCACATCTTTTTTCTGGCATTTTTTGAAAACTGCCACTGCAGATTTTGAGCCAAAGCCAGGAATATGTTCAAAAGGAATAGGTGATATAAAGTAAGGACTTCTACTTCTCCTATTACAGGATCAACAGTTGACTGTGGCTCAAAAATTGGCAGAGAAAAAAAAAACCTTTGGGAACCTAGCCGAGAAGAAGTCACTAAAAAGGTACCATTTGAGTGTCATTACTCTGGAAATCAACTCCAACACACACTGGGACCAAACAGCAGAAAAGAATGGTCAGACATTTATACACAAAGTGTTGGGCTGTAGGTTAAGAATCGAAAACCATGAGTATCGTACAAGCTTCTAAATGTCCAGTAGATATAGCTGCACCACCTTACAACCTGATTATCTTCACATATACATATCCATTTTCTGTATAGCTTTGGGGATAAATATAATTTCTATACTACCTTAAAGGATTTGACAGATGAGATTCCACTGTCTGGTTGCCTCTGGTAATCATATCTGGAGAATGGTCCCTTCAAATATGCTCCAGTATGTTTTAAATCAACAGTCTCTTCGACAGCAATGTTGCCCCAATGGGAGACTTCAATAAGACGGGTCATGCTGGTAATAGTTAAGAAAGGACTATTGTTCTCATAGTGAACCTTTAAGACATCCTGAGGGGAAAAAACAAAAACAAAACAAGGGGTTAAAATTTATAAATATGCATTTAACATAACACATAAAGTAGTTTATTCCAGATAAGAAGCAGGTGGCAGAATACTGCCGCCTAGGAGGGGACCAAACATACCAAGTGGTGACCATTAGTTTTATGCTGGTGCCGTGTACTGCCTTAACACCATTTATTGTTAAGGATACATTTCCCAACCATGACAATAAAAATAGGACTATCATAAAGAACTTGCAAAATGTATCCAGGTGAAAAAATTCTACATACTTACATGGCTCCACCCCGGAATATCTTTGAAGGGACCATATTCAATGGTGTCATCTGATCGGGATGGATTTCCAAGCTTCGTGTAACTCTCGACATTCCGGGAGGAAAGCTTTACACGCGTTGTTTGGGATGTGGTTGGGTATGGAGAATAAAAGTAATGGTTGCCTTCAAAGGTTACAAACTGTTTCTCTGCTTGTGTGATCTGGGTGGGATATGGGTGCAGGATGTGAGTGTAGACGGCTTCAATAAAGACTTTGGTCTTGGCTCCAGGAGACAGAGAGGATGGAAGCTGGACTGAGAATTGTTTTCCACTGATGGAATAAAGAGAATATGTTAAATGGATAGAAGAAAAACACAAAACAATGCACTAGTCATAGCTGTCCAGTATACAGAGGTGCCCAGCCTGTCTCTGACTTTTGTGTAAATTAAAGGAAAACTGACAGCGGGGTCACCAGCACTAACTAACCTGAATATACAGATGGATTAGTGCAGGTGATCCTGTTTACGACGCTTCTCAACCAGTAACAATCGGTCCAGGAAATATTCTTGTTGCTATAATGGTATTCTCATCTTAAAGGGGTATTCCAAGAAAAAAAATAAAGTTTTTTTCATATCAACTGGCTCCAGAAAGTTAATCCTACCAGTACTTATTAGCTGCTGAAGTTGAGTTCTTTTGAGTGGCAACAGTGCTCTCTGCTGACACCTCTGTCTCAGGAACTGTGCAGAGCAGGATAGGCTTGCTATGGGAATTTGCTGCTACTCTGGACAGCTCCTGAGACAGACAGGTGTCAGCAGAGAGCACTGTTGTCACTCAAAAGAACTCAACTTCAGCAGCTGATAAGTAGACCCAGTTTTTGAATTTTTGCAAGTGGTAATAGGAGAAAAAGCCCCACAAAATTTGTAACCCTATTTCTCTTGAGTAAGGAAATACCTCATATGTGTATGTCAAGTGTTCGGCAGGCACAGTAGAGGGCTCAGAAGGGAAGGAGCGACAATGGGATTTAGGAGAGTGAAATTTGCTGAAATGGTTTTTGGGGGGCATGTCACATTTAGGAAGCCCCTATGGTGCCAGAACAGCAGAAAATCCCCCACATGGCATACTATTTTGGAAACTACACCCCTCAAGGAACGTAACAAGGGGTACAGTGAGCCTTAACACCTCACAGGTGTTTCACGACTTTGTTAAATTTGGATGTGTAAATGGAAAAAAAAAAAAATCACTAAAGTGCTGGTTTTTCCACAAGGGGTAATAGTAGAAAATGACCCCCAACATTTGTAACCCCATTTCTTCTGAGTATGGAAATACCCCATGTGTGGACGTCAAGTGCTCTGCTGGCGCACTACAATGCTTAGAAAAGAAGGAGCGCCATTGAGCTTTTGAAGAGTGAATTTGGAATGGAAGTCAGGGGCCATGTGTGTTTACAAAGCCCCCGTGGTGTCAGGACAGTGGACCCCCCCCCCCCCCACATGTGACCCCATTTTGGAAACTACACCCCTCACAGAATTTAATAAGGGGTGCATTGAGTATTTACACCCCACTGGTGTTTGACAGATCTTTGGAACAGTGGGCTGTGCAAATAAAAAAATTAAAATTTTCACGGACCACTGTTCCAAAAATCTGCCAGACACCTGTGGGGCGTAAATGCTCACTGTACCCCTTATTACATTACATGAGGGGTGTAGTTTCCAAAATGGGGTCACTTGTTCTGGCACTATGGGGGCTTTGTAAACATACGTGGCCTTCAATTCCGGACAAATTTTCTCTGGTGCTCCTTTTCTTCTGAGCATTGTAGTTCGCCCGAAGAGCACTTTATATCCACATATGGGGTATGTTCTTACTCAGAAGAAATGGGGTTACAAATTTTTGTGGGCTTTTTTTCCCCTATTTTCCCTTGTTAAAATGAAAAATTTAGGTTAACACAAAAGGAAAAATAGCCAGCACAACAACCTAATACACAGGTGCCCGCTTCTGTGGCAAATACAAAATGTACAAAAAAGAAAGTTGCAACAGCACTCTAGGTCAAAAAAAATGGAGGCTCTTAGTGCACTTTTTGATCAAAATGTGTCCCCCCATCCACCAAAATGTGTCCCCCATTTTGACCTAGAGTGCTGTTGCAACTTTTTTTGTACATTTTGTATTTGCCACAGCAGCGGTCACCTGTGTATTAGGTTGTTGTGCTGGCTATTTTTCCTTTTGTTCTTACTTTGTAAGTTGGGGGGTTGTGGCACCCTCTTTAGCCGTGCACCCCACCCCTCTAAGACTGGAGGTGGTTTAGTCAATGGCTGATCCAACATGTCACACAGTCAGAGGCTATATGCACAGCAGAGGTGAGTTATGTTAGGGTCCCATCCGATATGAGGCCACCTCCGCGTGGTGGATGGGGGGGGGGGGGGGGGGAAACGACACATTTTGATTAAAAAGTGCGCTAAGAGCCTCCATTTTTTGACCTAGAGTGCTGTTACAACTTTCTTTTTTGTAAATTTAGGTTAACACCAGCATATTTTCCCTTCATTTCCCATCCAACTTTAACGAAAATTTGTCAAACACCTGTGGGGTTAAGGCGCACTATACCCCTTTTTATGTTCCGTGAGGGGTGTAGTTTCCAAAATGGGGTCACATGTGGGTATTTCTTTTTTGTGTTTATGTCAGAACTGCTGTAAAATCAGCCACCCCTGTGCAAATCACCAATTTAGGCCTCAAATGTAAATAGTGCACGCTCACTCCTAAGCCTTGTTGTGCGCCCACAGAGCATTTTATGCCCACATATGGGGTATTTCTGTACTCAGGAGAAATTGCGTTACAAATTTTTTCCTTTCACGCTTGTGAAAATATTCACGCTTATGAAAATGTTTTACTTTTTACACTAACAGGCTGGTGTAGCCCCCAACTTTTCCTTTTCATAAGGGGTAAAAGGAGACAAAGCCCACCCAAAATTTGTAGTTCAATTTCTCCCGAGTATGGAAATACCCCATATGGGGCCCTAAACTGTTTCCTTGAAATACGACAGGGCTCTGAAGTGAGAGAACGCCATGCGCATTTGAAGACTAAATTAGGGATTGCATAGGGGTGGACATTGGGAATCACTGGCGTAGAATACCCCTAACAGGGTGCCTCCAGCTGTTGCTAAACTCCCAGCATGCCTGGACAGTCAGTGGCTGTCCGGAAATGCTGGGAGTTGTTTTGCAACAGCTGGAGGCTCTGTTTTGGAAACACTGCCATACAATAAGTTCTTCCTCTAGCTGTTTCAAAACTACAACTCCCAGCATGTACTGATCGCCAAAGGGCATGCTGGGAGATGTAGTTCTGCAACAGCTGGAGGTATACAACTACAACTCCCAGCATGTCGAGACAGCTGTTTGCTGGGATTTGCAGTTTTGCACAGTGATCTCCAAACTGTGGCCCTCCAGATGTTGCAAAACTACAAATCCCAGCATGCCCAGACAGCAAACAGTTGTGTGGGCATGCTAGGAGTTGTAGTTTTGCAAGATCTGGAGGGCCACAGTTTGGAGATCACTGTGCAGTGGTCTCAAACTGTAGCCCTCCAGCTGTTGCAAAACTAGAAGTCCTAGCATGCCCAAACAGCTGTCTGAGCATGCTGGGAGTTGTAGTTTTGCAACATCTGGAGGTCTGCAGTTTAGAGACCACTGTATAGTGGTCTCAGACTATAGCCCTCAAGATGTTGCTAGGCAACTCACCGGCTTCTGTAGGATTCAGGGAGCCGCATCGTGTTCCTCTTCTGTCGCTGATCTCCGCCCCCGATCGTCGCTCCGCTGCCACGGATGGCTAAGTGGACTTCGTCGCCAGTCCCCTTCGGTTTCACCGTTCTGCCCTGCCTATTGAGGGCAGGCAGAACGGGAAAAGCGAAAGTTAAACCCCCACCCCCCCTGCTATTGGTCGTAGCGTCTATACGACCAATAGCAGGGATAGGAGGGGTGGCACCCCTGCCACCTCACTCCTATCCCTTCAGGGGGATCGTGGGCGTCTTGGACAACCCCAATCCCCCTTATTTTCCGGGTCACCATAGACCCGTATGACCCGGAATTGCGCAAGTCGCAAGTGTGAATTCACTTGCGATTTGCGCCAATCAACGACATGGGGGTGGTCTGATGATCCCATTTGCACGGGATGCCTGCTGAATGATTTCAGCAGGCATCCAGGTCCAATCCCCGCCCGGCGGGGACTGGAATTCTCCATGACGTCCGCATACGTCATGGGTCCTTAAGTACCAGGGTATCATGACGTACGCGTACATCAAGGGTCCTTAAGGGGTTAATATACAATGCTTCCACCCACCATGGTGATAGGCACACCCCCTTCACTGAAGTGCTAAGGGATAGATATGAGTATTTATGGGGTAGAGATTAACTGAAAGAAACAGGGCCATCAGCAGAGCGAGCAGAAAAAAAAAGCATTGCACAGGCAGCAGCTACAGTGCAGTTAAAAAGGAAATACCATATTAGCAGCAAGATGACTCTCCTGAACAGCTGCACTGATTTTTACCTGGTTAGAGGCATTAGTGAGGGCGACCCTGTTTCTATCTACCTATAAATTCAAGTTAGTGTGGGTGACCCTGCTGTCAGTTTCTCTTTTAGCACTACAAAGCCCATGCAGCCCTAAACCAAGAGCAACTCAACAACAATGGAGCTCATGTGATCTATGACCCACCCCATATGATCTATGACCCTGCACCTGTAGATATTTGGTCAGACAAGTGGGGTCTATACTAGTGAAAGTCAGCACAAGAAAAAAAAAACACAGAAGCCCCTCAAAATCTTCTGCAGCTTCACCGTAAGAGAGCGACAACTGGGAGACCATGGACCAAACACCTCCTGTCTGGACTTGAAGGGAAGCTGTGTAGTTTGTGAGATATGTGACCCTACTACGCAACTTAAAAACTCCTTTCAACACCATAATGACAGCCAGCCCCCAGTAATTCTATGCACACTTGTCTGGGTGCAGTGCTGCCCTAGTTCTCTCTGAACTGCAGTCAGTATGGTGTGGTCTGTCATGGGGAAAGGTTTCTTTTACAGTGTAACCAGACATTTTTGTGCAGAAATCTGTGTTCACATACCCTTAGGAAGAATACACATCCTAAGCAGCAGCACATATGGGTTGTAATAGGTGCAGTTGCAGCAGTAAATGGACGTTTCTCCTCTACTATGTGAGAAACCTATGTAATAACATATCTCAATCACTTCACATTACCCCTCAAGAGCCTTGTATTACCTCAAGTCAATAATTTGAGGTACACTGGTGTTATTACAATGTGAGGTATATGAAATAATCAATTTCATAACCCCATGTGCCTCATTTAACCCCAGGCGTCATACTAATGTGTGCATACAGGAGTAAACTAATGTGACACGTGAGGTTACTAGTAAGGGAGATACATACAGTTACCACTTTAGTAATCCCTTGTACCCCCATTAAAGCAAACCTGTCCAAACAAAAACATGGGTGTAAATATGCACATGGATAGATAAGATTAGCCATTTGGACACTTGGCATACCGTTGTTATCTGCATAGTCCTTTCCAGTTCAGAGGTGTAAGCTTGTTTTATTATTAGAGGCGGCTGAAAAGCCCTGGGGTGTTCCACAGCAGGACAAGAGCCAGGTAACTCCAGCCTCTCTCCTCCATCACTGCCCACTACCCGTATGACTGACAGCAAGGAGGACATGGGCTGGACAACACCTCCAGAGTTTTTGAGCTTCACCTACATAACAAAGAAAATCATATCTTGGCACTGGAAGAGACTATGGAGATAATAAAGCAATAAGCCTGGAATTCTGAAGACTAGCCATGTGCTTACTTACACTTACAGAGATTGTCCTGGGATCAGAAAAGGTATTACGTTTTTGTTCTTAGGAAGTTCACTTTCGTCCGGCGCTCATCTTAAAATTCTACCTTCTAAAATAAGAGGGGGCAGGTACCAAATCACTACGTCAATTAGTTGTACAACGCTACCGATGTTATTAACCCTAGGCCTTACCTCTTTCCTTTGACTTTTGTTTCCCGTACTTCCAGGTATCCATCCTCTTCATCCTCTGTTTTCACCTGTAACCCAAGAAAATATATTACTTGACAGCGGACACAATGATCACAGACAAGAGGTAATAATAGTCACAGGGGGAAATGTCACCTACACTAGTGAAAAAGCTGGATGAGGGTATAAAAAAAAAAAAAAAAAAAAAAAAAAAAAAAAAAAAAAGCTCTTCCCCCTCCCTAAAAGTTCCCCAAGATTGTAGCATACTTTGTGCTTTATTTTGCCCAGTTTTTCAGATCTATGTTTGCAGTACCCCAACAAAAACCGTTTGGGCTGTTGCACACTGAACAAATTCCGCCAGGACAACTTTTTTTATGCATTCAAAATGGGGTGAAATAACAAATGGGCTTTGGCTAGCAGACTCTGACAAGGAGAGCGAGCAAGAGAGCAAGCAAGAGAGCAAGCAAGAGAGCAAGCAAGAGAGCAAGCAAGAGAGCAAGCAAGAGAGCAAGCAAGAGAGCAAGCAAGAGAGCAAGCAAGAGAGCAAGCAAGAGAGCAAGCAAGAGAGCAAGCAAGAGAGCAAGCAAGAGAGCAAGCAAGAGAGCAAGCAAGAGAGCGAGAGAGCAACCAATCAGGACATCCCTTTCCTTTTTGAAATGGTCAACTGGTCAACTTTTCCTCTGGGCAGGTTTTAATGAATCTCCCACACTGTATCAAGATTCTCTCAGCTCAGCTTTCATTTCTCATATTGCTTTGGTATGAAAGCAGAGCTTAGATCGGTTGCTATGGGCAACAAAATCTTACAAAAAAAATAAAAAATGTATAATTCGGCTGCAGACTTCACTACAGTGTATGAAACGTCTCATGTAACAAGGCTTCCCTGGTGATGCTGACGGGTGTCTTTAGCCCTTACATAATGTGACACTGTTAACTAATGTTTTAAAGAAATCCAATAACCCAAACAGAGCTGCTGGAGGTTTCTGTAGTGGCCCTGCACCTCCATCATGAGAACGAGGACTGCAGGCGGCTACAGGGAGATTATCAGCTGAACAGCTCATACATTAGTTGACTGCACCTTCTAAGCAGGTGTAATAGGGTCTATGCAGCTTACAGTGATTGAAGAAAAGGGCCGTACAGACTGTCCAGTGGCCCTAACCATGTAATAGGTTCCCCACATGCCAGTGAATGCTGCCCCATGACTGCTTGATGTCGCTAATAATCCCGGAAACATCACATGGCCATTGGTGAATGCATCAGCTGTGGCAATGCAGCCGCCTTATAGCCATTAAAAAAAATAAAAAATAAATAAAAAAGCAACAACTGAACAACTTGGTCGGGGTCTCAGCACCGATCGTTAGATATAGCCAGGAAGAACATGGCTTCAGCATGCGCTCCACCTGGCTATATCCAACTATTGTTGGGGGTCTCACTACTGACACTAACCAATCAATACTTTTCACATATCTGTGTGACATGTCAAATTGTTTATTTTAAATGACAGTTATGTTTTAAAGGGGTTCTCCACCATAAGGTGATTTTAGTATGTACCTGGCAGACAGTAATGGACATGCTTAGGAAGGATCTGCGCTTGTCTTGGGGCTAAATGGCTATGTCATGAGATTACCATAACACTGTGGCTAGCTTTTTGGGAACTGGGTATTTCCTGTTGGAGTTTTCTCCCAAACTACACATACCATAGTTCCTTGTTTGTAAGTGTGAGGTCACTTTCCTCCCTGGCATTCCATTCAAAAGACCACTGTTTTCTAACCAGGGCGACTCCAGCTGTTTCACCCAACGATCGCTCCACCCATTGAAGCAGGACAGGCTCACTTTGCACACCTGACTAGTGATGTCATGCCTCGTTGCACTGCAACCTGGGAAAACCCAAGACCTGAATAATTTTGTATGCTGTTAAAAATAAATATTGTGGTGGATAAAAAAAAATAAAAAATTTAAGAATTGCATGATCAATATATTACGAACCTACACTAACTTTACAGCCCCTGTAGCATAGTCAAATTAAAATAAATAAACCTTTAACTACTGATCTACTAGATCTGCACTTGCTCTCTCTCCTGACCTTCCAATGGTTTATTTTTGCTGAACTACGCTATCTTTTCATACTGTATTATCATCATCATTATAATTTTTTTCTGGTATTTGTCTTGAATTTGTTCATGCCACATAGTTTTCTATGCAGTAACATGCGGTAAAAGAAGAATGGGTTAACTCACATGATGGACAGACTCCAACTTCCAGGTGGAGTATAGGAGGTTCCTGGCAAACATGTGGTATGGAGTATATAAGGTCTGTACTTATTTTCCTCCTTTGCCATGATTAAGGACCTAATTGTCCGAAACGGGTCAGCATAAGGGGTTTTTACCCACACTGGATGTTTTTCTTTGAGTGTCTTAAAATAGATTATTAAAGTTTGGACTTTTAACCTTTTTTTTGTTTTGGGAGCTGGACACCTCTGTTTATCCAGGCTGATCATACACCGAGGAGAAGGCTCGCTCAAACAACGGGTGCTCAGAGACTGAATTACTACAAGCGGTGAGCTGGCTAAACCTTCTCTCCGACAGCATTCAGGAAATGTCTGTGCATGCTTGTAAGGTGTACATTCCCAACAGCTAAGGCTTCTTCTACACTAGCAAAATGAACTATTTTCTTCCGTACTATCTTCCGTCACAAAATAACGTCCGTTATCAATAATGGACTATAATGGATTAAAACGGATATGAGAAAAATCCCATAGACTATAATGGGATTTGGTTACTGCCGTTGACAGCTGATTTAAGGAAGGAACTTGCAACGGAACTTGCTAAACAAAGTAATTTGCTAGTGTGAAACAAGCCTAAGGAGCCAAGAGAGAATATTGTAAACACCCCAACTATATATAAGCAGGTAATGCAGTGACTTTACTTGGACTATTGGGCTATGTTGTGCCACACAACGTCATCTCTAGGTTCTGACATGGCTTCCTTCATGGCCAGCATTACTGTATACGCTGGACATAAGCCCCAAAAAAAAAAAAAAAAAATATATATATATATCTTCTCCCATAAACTTAACACCGGCCCTGATTTACTAAAAGTGGAGTTTTCTTTGTGGGTTTTAATTCCCTACATTTTCCTTTTTTTTCCCCTGGTTTCCCTCAGCTCAAATCCACCATATTGGCCCAGATTTATCAAACTGTGAGAGAGAGTGGAGGGATTTTTCCATAACAACCAATCACAGCTCAGGTAACAAGCTCTGGTAAAGTGAAAGCTGAACTGTGATTGGTTGCTGTGGGAAAA
Organism: Hyla sarda; assembly: GCF_029499605.1. Taxonomy (NCBI): domain Eukaryota; kingdom Metazoa; phylum Chordata; class Amphibia; order Anura; family Hylidae; genus Hyla; species Hyla sarda. Next base: position 118,839,179 of record NC_079194.1, on the reverse strand, counting down.
TCTCTCCACTTTCTCACTCACACACTTTGATAAATCTGGGACATACTCTGTGGAAACCTTAGTAAATATGTTAGGGTTTGGTGAAATGTCAGGAACACGCCCCTTTTTCGGGTTCTCTCAGTAAAATGGAGAGATAGGGTGGGTTCACACCACGATTTTGCTATACGGTTTCGGCATATTGTGTCATAAAAAAAAAAAAAAAAAACAACATGCAACCGTACAGAAAACCGTGCCCATAGACTTCCCATTCAAAACCATAAGCTCCATAATATATACGTTGTCTCAGTTTTTCAAACCATATGGTTTTTTACTTTTTTTTTCCCCCGGACAGAAAACCGTGGCCTACCACAGGTTTTTGGTCCGGGTGAAAAACTGTATACTTTTTTTTGTTTTAAACATGGGAATCAATGGGAACCGTACAGAACCGTATGTGCATATGGTTCCATCCAGTTTTCACCATACGGTTTTTGACTTTGCACAGTTTTTTTCTTGGAATATCAAACAAGTGAAACTTTTCATAATGGAGTGAAAAGTTTAAAACGTATACGTTTTTTTTCTTACCGGATGCAACCGGGCATCATTTTTCAAACCGTATACGGTTTTCAAACGTACACAGAAAAATTTGTACACACGTTTTGATAAAATTTAGTCCGGTTTTGAGGAATCTTTTTATCAAAAACCTGATACGGGAACTGTATTGCAAAAACGTGGTGTGAACCCAGCCTTAGTCAGGTTTATCTCAATTCTGGCACAATGCGCCAGAATCTGGCGCACAAGCCGACAAACCATGTAGGGTTTGCAATAGTAAATAAGGGCCATTGTGTACATCTCTTTTTTTTTTTTTAAACTAATTTTTATTAAAGAATTTTTATGGGTACAAATCCAAAAAGAAAAAAGGACATGCAAACAACATCACAAATGGCCGGGACCCAGTAGCACATTAAATAAAAAGGAAGCCATAATAGGCCTGCTAGGACAAACAAAATAAAGCAAGCCCCAACACCGGGGTACAAACACAAAAAGACCATAATGCTGATCATGAAAGAAGCTTATGAATGTGTGATACTGCTCACCAGCGAATATAGTGAATTAAGTCCAGAGGGTCACAAACAAGGGGAGGGGAGAGGAGAGAAAAAAAGGGACCACAGAGACCAACATAAACAACCACAAGACTAGTAGGGAAAAGAAAAATGAAGGAAAAGAGGAAGGAAGACGATGACACTATGACCCAGATTTATCAAAGAATGCCTAGGGTAGAGCTATTTTCCCACATTTATTTGGGTGGTGGGTTTGACTAGCGGGCATCTTATTTATCAATAAGGTGCAGCAGGATGATGAATTTTGCGCAGCTCTGCTGTGGTGGGAAAAGCTCGACCACATACACTTATTCTAGACACTTGTGAGGGAGGGAAGTAGACACTTTCCCGGGTCCTGAATTTGGCAGGTTAGGTGGTTCTACTTAATTTCATAGATCTGCCTGGGACATTTTTACTTGGATTTTGGATGCTATAATCAAATTGGATTGTGGTGTCTAAAGGGTTAAAGCCAGGCATTAGAAATGGGTCCTGGTGACAGCCACCGGGACCACCCAGCTATGACCCGGGCTCAGCTCCTGAGTGCATGTCATAGAAGGGGAGAGGGACACTTGTAAACAAGAGGTTAAAGGGGTACTCAGGCCCCAAGACATCTTATCCCCTATCCAAAAAATAAGGGATAGGATGTCTGATCGCCGCTGGGGACCCCTGCCATCTAGCATGCAGCACCCACCTGTGAGCACTGCATGAAGCGCTGGAGGCTCTCAGTCTTATGCCTCCCGACCACGGGGACGGAGTTTCATGATGTCAAGCCTCGCCCCCTCAATGCAAGTGTATGGGAAGGGGCGTGACGGTAGTCACGCCCCTTCCCATAGACTTGCATTGAGGGGGAGGGCGTGACGTCACATGGGGGCAGAGTCGTGACGTCATGATACTCCGTCCCTGTGGTCGGGAGGCATAAGACCCAGTGCTTCCTGCAGTGCTAACAGGTAAGTGCTGCATGCTAGATTACAGGGGTCCCCAGCGGCGGGCCCCCCGCGATCAGACATCCTATCCCCTATCCTTTGGATAGGGGATAAGATGTATTGGGGCCGGAGTACCCCTTTAAAGGTTGAATTGCGGAAGGTAGAAGTGATTCTCACGCCTACTGGTAGGTGATGTAGCTTTATGCCTAAAAAAAGTACCTTTGCGCACAATAGCGACTTTTGACAAAAGTCGCAAATGATAAATACGTGACCACTGCATGGTCCAAAAGAAAAAGGTTCTACGGGTAGGCAAAAAGAGTGAAACGGTCTATATCAAAAGACACATAAAAGTCTCAAAATATGCTGCTTACGCCTAAACTGCGCCAAAACAGAAAAAAATAAAATACTCTAATAGCAATGATAAATCGCCCCTATGTACATTTCTGATAAATCTGACTACAAGCCAGGGCCCTCTTTGTAATGTATCAAGGTACAAGCAAACCATGTCTAGAACAGTGATTCCCAACCAGGGTGCCTGGACTTAGGATGTCTGGGCATGCTGGGATTTGTAGTTTTGCAACAGCTGGAGGAATCCTGGATGGGAAACAGTGGTCTAAAACAAAAGGAGTTTGTCCAGCCCGACAACAGCAGATCTTGCCGGTGTCTACAGAAAGCACAAGACGAGGGGAGGGTTGGAGGCAGGAGGTGGGCAGTGCTCTCGTCTGGAAGTGAGTGCAGAGCAAGTGCTGACGTGTCACAATCCTACAGAGCGGAGGCTGAGGAGGAAGCGGCAGGAGCCTAACAAGACATCCTCCTGGTGCGGCCACCAATACCCTGCAGACAGCTCTGCCAATGGTATCTCTGCACCGCCACATAACTACAGTGCCCTCTAATATCTGATCAGACCCATAAACATTATAAACTTCATGTACACTGCAAAAAAATGCAGTCCTATGTAAGACAATATCACGTGTGATCAGTACCAAGCACAGTCAGCTCTGCTACGAATTCAGCTTGTGATTGTCATACCACGTAGCAGAGCTAAGAGACTCAATTCAAATGACAGTCTAATGCAGTCCTATGTAAACCACGTAACCGTGATAATGCTAATATCTTATACTTGGCTACACCAGTCTGCTCTATTCACAGACACGTACAGATCTCACCTGGCACACTCAGCTCTGCTACATCTATGCTCCTCAAGAAACGCTAACATCTAAGCCAGTGTTTCCCTAACAGGGTGCCTCCAGCTGTTGCCAAATTAGAAACTTACAATTCTCAAAGCCCAGACAGCCTTCGGCTTGCCCTGACACACTCAGCTCTGCTCCAGCAGAAACACTATCACCTAAGTTAGTGTTTCTCAACACGGATGCCTCCAGCAGTTGCAAAACTACAACTCCCAGCATGCCCGGACAGCCGAAGGCTGTCCGGGCATGCTGGGAGTTGTAGTTTTGCAATTGCTGGAGGCACCCAGTCAGTAATAATTTGACCTATGTGCACTAGTACAGGCAGGTACCACAATCTACAGTATATTGTCACATCTGCCTTGGAACGCTATTGCAGAATCCGTTCAAATAGCGGGATGTAGGCGTTGTTCACACCAAAAATTGCGCCTCCAGAGACAATACATCAGGAAACTTAAAGAGCTACTCCCCTGGAAAAAAAAAATTTTTTTTATTTTTTTTATTAAATCAACTAGTGCCAGGAAGTTAAATTTGTAAATTACTTCTATTTAAAAATCTTAATCGTTCCAGTACTTATCAGCTTCTGTATGCTCCAGAGGAAGTTTTTTCTTCTTTTTGAATTTCCTTTCTGTCTGACCACAGTGCTCTCTGCTGACACCTCTGTCCATATAAGGAACTGTCCAGAGTAGGCACAAATCCCCATAGCAAACCTCTCCTGCTCTGGACAGTTCCTGACATGGACAGAGGTGTCAGCAGAGTGCAATGTGGACAGACAAAGGAAATTCAAAAAGAAAAGAACTTCCTGTGGAGCATATAGCAGCTGATAAGTACTGAAAGGATGAAGATTTTTTAATAGAAGTAATTTACAAATCTGTTTAACTTTCTGGCACCAGTTGATAAAAAAAAAAGAAAAAAAAAGAAAAAAAAACATTTCCAGGGAGTACCCCTTTAAAATGACATATATATGTGCTCATACAGGTCCCATTCATTTCAGTATAGTCAGCTAGTGACTGTGTTCCGTCATCTACCAGCCGTATCTAAGCTTTGTCTCAGACCGATAAGTGTTGCAAGCTACACCAAAACTCGATTATCGGTTTGGCCGATATTCATGATTTTGGACATTATCGGTATCGGCAATTACCTTGCCGATAATGCCCTGCCTCCTCGGCCAGAGACCGCAGACGCTGCCCCATTGCCTCCCCCATCCCCGGTTTTATAGTTGCCTGTTCCCAGGGCCCGCGCTACTTCTGGCTCCTGCGGCATCCTACGCAGCGCAATGACGTCCTCACCGCGACGTCACCGTCAGTGTGCACAGTGACAGCTCAGGATGCCGCCGAAGCCAGAAGTAGCGAGGGGGGGGGGGGGGGGGGGGTAAATAGCCGATAACTTTTATACAGATATTCCGGTATAAGTTATCGGCCATCGGCCTGAAAGGTTGCAGATTATCGGTATCGGCCCTAACAAAAAAAATAAAAAATACATGTCGATCCCTATCGTATACATTCTAAAAACAACCGACAGTCACTAGCCCCATTCAATTCAATGACCCCAGTGTAGTCACCTCAGGACGTGTCAGTCTGGATTGTCATTTTGACAGCTTCCCAATATATCCGCACCCCAGTGCACAAATCACATTGTAAACACAGCAAAATCCTGCTAAATAAATGGAAACCTGGCGAACCCCATTAAAGTCAATGGGATCTGTTGTGTAATGGGCCATGCAGTACTGTTTTCCTGCAGCAAATGAACTCAGGTGTGAACGAGGCCTAAGCCTAACAGGAACCTTTGAGCAGTCACCACAGTGCGACATTTCCAAATTCACAGGCAGGGGGTCAAGTCCTGGAAAGAAACGTCTGGGAACTCACACAAGTTTTCCACTTAAGGGCTGTTCCTGCTGGACTCCTGCTAATGGGAACGGTGTTCCTGCTGTAGAAAGTGCAGGAACTCCGTTCCCAAGCGTTCCTACAGGACTTGAGCCCTGCTCACAGGCGACATTTCTCCAGAATGCCCCCAATACTCCGGCCGCCTCTCCCCAGCAATGGTCGCAGTGTGACCGGCGCATACTGACCCCCAGGAAGGCCAGGTGTCCGGCCAGCTCCGGCTCCAGGGCGACCAGGAAGGACTGAGCGGCTGCAGGACCCGGGTTGGACAGCTTCACCTCGGCCGTCACTTTGGCTAGATGGCTGCTGAGGTCCACGGTGCGCTTCACGTCCTCATTGATCAGCTCGTGGGCCTGAGCGGCGACGGTCAGGGCTGTGAGGAGAAGAAGGGTGCGGATGGCGGAGCGCTCCATGTCCGGGGAGCGGAGGATGGACGTGGATAGAACAGAATCCCAGACGCTTCCCGGATGAGCCTCCACTAACTACTCATTCAATCTCCAAGCGGGAACAAGATGGCCGCCGAGGCCCCCGCCGCAGCCTAGCAACGGGAGGGTGACCGACACAATGCCTGACAGGACAGAGCGCATGAGATGGACGCTTCTATTTCTATATAGAGTTAATGTACATTATGCTTCTAATAATTGCATTTTGTCTAAATAAATTCACATAATGTTCTATATCAAAATCTGGTTATTTGCAATTGAGCTATTCATTTTAAACAGGCAATGTAAGGGACAGCTCAATCCTATGAGCGACAGAGCGTCTGTAGAGACAAACCTAGGGATGAGCTGTCCAAGTAGTCGCTGCTTCCTGCCTGGAGCTCAGATGTCACTGTACACCTCCCTATACCAGTGTTTCCCAACCAGGGGGCCTCCAGGAGTTGCAAAACTACAACTCCCAGCATGCCCGGACAGCCTTTGGCTGTCCGTGCATGCTGGGAGTTGTAGTTTTGCAACATCTCGAGCCCCCCTTGTTGGGAAACACTGCAATCAGATTTCTGTTTTGAGTTTCAAGAAGGCCTCTGAAAAATGAAAAAAGCAATCTGGTTGCTATGGGCAACTGCTCCACAACTTTTTATTTTATTATTTTTTTTGGCTGCTTACACATTGGGTGTTAGCATGTTTTCTGGTTGGAATTTTGGTCTGTAGTGAGCCAATATTATCATTTTGCTACATGGTAACTTTGGCTATTATAACTTTCTGAAGTCAGCACAGGCAGTTGTCTAAGTGTGATTGGAGGTGGCGTGGGTTCTAGGTGCGATTGGAGGTGGCGGGGGTTCTAGGTGCGATTGGAGGTGGCGTGGGTTTTAGATGTGATTATTAGAGGTGGCGTGGGTTCTAGGTGTGGTTGGAGATGGAGTAGGTTCTAGGTGTGATTGGAGGTGGAGTGGGTTCTAGGTGTGGCTGGAGAAGGTTCTAGGTGTGATTGAAGGTGGAGTGGGTTCTAGGTGTGATTGAAGATGGTGTGTGTTCTTGGTGTGATTAGGGGTGTTGTGGGTTCTAGGTGTGATTGGAGGTGGAGTGGGTTCTAGGTGTTATTGGTGGTGGCGTGGGTTCCAGGTGTGATGGGAGGTGGTGTGGGTTACATAGTTAGTATGGTCGAAAAAAGACATATGTCCATCAAGTTCAACCCAAGTTCTAGGTGTGATTGGAGGTGCTGTGAGTTCTAGGTGTGATTGGATGTGGCGTGAGTTCTAGGTGTGATTGGATGTGGCGTGAGTTCTAGGTGTGATTGGATGTGGCGTGAGTTCTAGGTGTGATTAGAGGTGGTGTGGGTTCTAGGTGTGGTTGCAGATGGAGTAGGTTCTAGGTGTGATTGAAGGTGGGGTGGGCTCTAGGTGTGATTGTAGGTGGAGTGGGTTCTAGGTGTGAGTTCTTGGTGTGATTAGGGGTGGCATGAGTTCTAGGTGTGATTGGAGGTGGAATGGGTTCTAGGTGTGATTGGTGGTGGCGTGGGTTCTAGGTGCGATTTAAGGTGGTGTGGGTTCTAGGTGTGATTGGGTGGTGTGGGTTCTAGGTGTGATTAGATGTGGCATGGGTTCTAGGTGTGATTGAAGGTGGCATGGGTTCTAGGTGTGATTGGGAGTGGCGTGGGAAGCAATGAGCTTTTGATGCTAGCCACTGTGCTACTATTTTGGAATATGTGGATTTAGTAGTTTGAGCTTTGAGTAACTCACGTTTTGTGGCTGTTGGAAGTTAGGCTTCAGGCCCAGCTTGAATTGATGCTGAGATGCTTGTGCTTGCTTTGAAATAAGAGAATGAATTGATTGACTAATGCCCTTTATATAATTAGGGGCTGGACAAAAGCTCATTGGTTGGCAAACCTGTAAGTTACGAACCCAGTGAACTCTGGGTACATCACATGACCTCTAAGGTCCTTGAACATTTTATACATTACAACGGTGTGTCACGTGACCACTAAGGTCCTATACATATATTTCCTGTACATTAAATTAATATGTACACACTTTACTTAAGATGACTAGGGGTAAGCCCTACAGGAGAGCCCTATAGACATGGAGGGACTCTAGCTGCGGGGACTTTAGACAAGGGACAGGACCAGGTCCTGTACCGGGACACAACATAATTTATGAATCTGTTTAACTTTCTGGCACCGGTTGATCTAAAGAAAATGTTTTCTACCGAGTACCCCTTTAAGCTTGATATTTTTTGTGTGTAAAGTTCCAGTTTTGCTCCAGACTGTGGCCTGACTGCCATACTGCTATGCCATTCCTATGCAGAACAAACTTTGTGCTGCTCCACCCACCTGTTCTCTACTCCTGCCCATCACATATACACAATGACTAACTGACAACTAATGGCTTGTTTACATTGTGCTCTGGCCATTGTGCTCTTTGGTATATGCAAATGTTGACTTTGGTGCAAGAGGGCATTTCCAAGTCCATGGTGATGTCCAGGCGGCATCTTCATGGTCACCTACAATACAAGCCTTAGTGCACCCGCACTACAAGCCTGTACCAACAGGTAAGAGCGGGTTACAGATGATTGATGACAGATTTCCTTTTGTTTTCCAAGGCGGTAACAGGCTGTTGTTACTTACGGAGAACCCTATGCATTTTTTTTTATCTATCTATTTATGGAAAAATAAATAAAAATGCATAGGGTTCCCCATATTTTTATTCACAGCCAGATACCAACCAAGCAGCAACAGCCTGATGTTACCAGGGTGGGCTAGGACCAATGTTACTGGCCCTCCCCAGTCTAAATAACACTAGCCTGCCTAGGCCCAGGAACACCATTTTTGATGCTCAGGGCCTGTTGGTACCGGCTCTTCCCGACATCCCTGTGGCAGTTGGTACCGGGGTAATAATTGGGGGTTAGCGCTAGCTGTTTTTGGGGCTAACGCTAAGCCCTGGCTTAGTAATGGATTCCGTCAATAAGACAGCTTCCACTACTAAGCCTGAAAATTCAATAAAAAAAAAAACACGACACATTGTTAGCCATTTTATTAAGATGAAAAAAAATCCAGTTCATCTGCAGTAGTCCTTTGAATCTGCCATAATCCTCTGCATACACAGATCTGAAACAAGAAGAAGAAAAAAACACAAAAAATTGGTTAGTACATTTCTGGTGCTCTCCGCTGGGGAGAGCACCCATATTGCAATGTCATCCCAACCAGGGAGCCTACAATTGTTGAAAAACTACAACTTCCAGCATGCCCAGACAGCCTATGTCTGTCTGGGCATCCTGGGAATTACAGTTTAGCAACAGCTGGAGTCTCCCTGTCTGGGAAGACACTGCCAGATGGGTCTGTTCACATTATACAAAACGTACAATGTGAACAGAGCCTCACACCCTTACCAGCCTGGCTCCCGTCTGTAGTCCCGCCCCCTAATTACATCATCACTAGGGGGGCAGAGCTACATGGACGCAGCTGGGACTGGAGGGAGGTAAGGGTATCTTCATCACTTTTTTGGATCGCTAAAGTACAAAAAAGAATAAAAACTGCCTGCAAAAACGCCAAAGTTAAAACCCACATGGTGTTTTTGTTGGTGTTTTTTCACTCCCATAGACTTCTATGGGAGGAAAACACCAAGATTCTTACAAAAAAACGCCAAAGTCTCAACAAGAGATTGTTTTTTAAAAACTTCCAAGGAGCCCAAAAACGCCAAAAGGATAAAAAAAAAAAAAGGCCAAACTGAAAAACACCAAGTGAATATGACATTTTGCAGTTAACTACTGACATGCAGCTAACATCTGGGTGTTGCGTTTTTTCCAACAAAAAAAAACACCATACGGCAGAATTGTTATTTTTTTTTATTTTATTTTTTTTAAATGCCAATAAAAATGGCCATTCTGCTGCATGGCGTTTTTTTTTTGTGAAAAAATGCTGCGGCCAGATGTTAGCTGCAAGTCAATAGTAAGCTGCAAAATGCCATATACACTTGGCATTTTCCAGTTTGGCATTTTTTTTTTATCCTTTTGGCGTTTTTGGGCTCCTTGGTAGTTTTTAAAAAATGACCTCTTGTTGAGACTTTGGTGTTTTTTGGGGAAAATCTTGGCGTTTTCCTCCCATAGAAGTCTATGGGAGTGAAAAAACGGCAAGAAAAACGACATGTGGGTTTTAACTTTGGCGTTTTACAGGCAGTTTTTATACTTTTTTGGACTTTAGCGATCCAAAAAAGTGATGGGGATACTGTTTTTATTAAAATTTCATAGGGTACCATTAAAAAATAATAATAAAAAAGATACAGTAGTCATGGAAAAAATTGTATTTAACAAAATTGATCTTTTTTATAATCAAATTTTAATTAATTTTTAAACAGGGATCAATTTATGTGGGCGGGTAGGGCACTAAAAATGTAGCCGACAATAATAAAAATGTAGTTTGTGTGTTTTTCTCTTTTTATTTATTTTTTAGGTAGTACTATTACTCCCAGCTCTTCTATGGTCCCCCGCACTGCCGTATACAGTGGTCCCTCAACATACGATGGTAATTCGTTCCAAACGACCCATTGTTTGTCGAATCCATCGTATGTTGAGGGATCCGTGCAATGCAAAGTATAGGAAGTTATACTCACCTTTCCCCGCCGCTCCGGACCACGTCCTCACCGCTCCGGATGCTGTCCCGCTGCTCCGGTGTCTTCTTCGGGATCCACCGGCTTCTTCCGCATCTTCTCCAGGGTCCGGGCCTCGCTTTCTGGTGACGTTATTACGCTGCTGCGCCAGCACGGCGTGTGTAGTGACGTAATAACGACGCTGGAAAGCGAGGCCCGGACCCTGGAGAAGATACAGAAGACACCGGAGGATCGCGAAGTGGACCCGGAGCAGCAGGGATAGGTAAGCAAACCCGTCCGGGATGCTTAAACTGCTATCCGACAGCAGCTTAAGCATTTTTCGCTGTCGGATAGCAGTTAATGTGATGGCCCCGACATATAAAAGCATCGTATGTCGATGCTGACATGAACATGCGATGGCCTCTGAGAGGCCATCGTATGTCGATTTTATCATATGTCGGGGCCATCGCATGTCGGGGGGTTAATGTATATACACCTATTCATCTTTCCCGCAGAGAGCTGTGATTGGCCAGATGGTTCCAGCCAATCACAACTCTGTGGGAAATATGAATATGTGTATATATACATCAGTGCAGGGACCATAGAAGAGCGGCTGACCGCATCTATACATTATACAGGAGGGTCACAGCGGGTCTCAGGAGTGCCACTCACTGTGATCTGTCTACTAATGCCGGTACTACAGCTCGCAGCATGGAGCAGAGTGTGCTCCATGTTAGGAGTAGTAGTACCTGCAGTATGGGACAGATCACAAGAAGTGTCACTCCTGACACCCGATGCAATCGTCCTGATGTGGATGTCGGGACTCGGCTGTACTCACTGCTAGAGAGCAGGGAGAACAGCTGATGCTGAGCAGTAGATATATGTCCTATATCAGTGATGACGAACCTTTTTGAGCCCGAGCGCCCAAACCGTAATGCATGCCAACTTTTTCCCCTCAAAGTGCCAGCACAGCAATTAAATCAGAATACTGAGGTTTAAGTTTAGAAAAAACAACTCCTACAGTTGCCATAACTAATTAACATATTTTGTTTTAAAAGAACACAACAACAGAGTTCAATGACCCAAACTTGTTTTTTTTATTTATTGAAAAAAAATTAATTATAGTAAAGAAAACACACTGGTGGTTGTTGGTAGTGCATCACCTAAATAAGATCCTAGTCCCACTTATCCACCTACAATTTGCACGCATCCTACATGCTGCTTTGGCACAGTTTACATCAGAATTACATCCGGTTTTGGTTCAGCTTTGCATGTATGTCAATAGACCTGAACCAAAGCTACATGTAAACTGTGCCAAAGATGTGTACAAGGGGATACTCAACTTGTGATATGATTACATACCAGACTGAAATTGTATGGGGTGCTGTGTGTGTGTTTGAGGGGTGCTGTGTGTTTGAGGGGTGCTGTGTGTTTAAGGGGTGATGTGCAGACCTGCATCCTCCGAAGGCAGAGCAGGGGGAGGGGAGATGTGTGCAGTATGTCCGCCTTCACACATAGAAATCATCCCCAGTCTGTGATGTCCCCCCCCCCTTATCCCCAGCCCATGCAGTATGTCCCCCTTCACACATAGAAATCATTAGGGAGGGGAGATGAGAAGCCATGTACATACTCTCCCCCCCTGCTCTGCCTTCTTTCTCCCATGCAGACCTGGATCCTCCAGGAGGGGGAGATGAGGGGGGCGTGGCTTCTTTCTCCCATGTAGACCTGCGTCCTCTGCTCTGCGGTCGCAAGTCTGCACAAGTTTCCACCTTACACCGCCAGACCGCAGCAAAAGGCATCCATGGCAAACTATGGCCGCGTGCCCACAGAGGGGGGCTAGGCGTGCCACAAGTTCGCCATCACTGTCCTATATCTTCTGCCCAGCAAGAACTTACAGTGAGCCTGCAATGTGTATACAGTATATATTGCTGGCTCACTTAACTCCTCGCTATGTGCAAGTCCAGCAAGGAAAGAGTTAACACACTGCTGGACAGTGTAGGTTAACCCTTTGGGCGGTATACAGTATATACAGTGTATACAGAAGACGAAGTCCGCTTACCTCCCTCCTGTCCCAGCTGGGTCAGTGTAACTCTGCCCCTAGTGATGATGTCATTAGGGGGTGGAGCTACAGATGGGAGCCAGGCTGGTAAGGGTGTGAGGCTCTGTTCCCTTGTACGTTTTGTATAATGTGAACAGACCCATCTGCCAGTGTCTTCCCAGGCAGGGAGACTCCAGTTGTTGCTAAACTACAACTCCCAGCATGCCCAGTACCCACCGCCACAGGAGTACTGGGAAGAGCCGGTACTAACAGGCCCGGAGCATCAAAAATGGTGCTCCTGGGCCTAGGCAGCAACAGGCTGGCATTATTTAGGCTAGGGAGGGCCAGTACCAATGGTCCTCGCCCACCCTGGTAACGTCAGGCTGTTTATTTATTAATAAATAAATAAAAAAAACGCATAGGGTTCCCCGTACCAGCCAAGCAGCAACAGCCTGACATTACCAGGGTGGGCGAGGATCATTGTTACTGGCCCTCCCCAGCCTAAATAATGCCAGCCTGTTACTGCCTAGGCCCAGGAGCGCCATTTTTGACGCTCCGGGCCTGTTGGTACCAGCTCTTCCTGGGAACCCCTGTGGCGGTGGGTATCGGGGTAATAATCGGGGATTAGCGCTAGCTGTTTTTGGGGCTAATGCTAAGCCCCGGCTTAGTAATGGACTCTGTCTATTACACAGCCTCCACTACTAAGCCTGAAAATTCAATTAACAAAAACGACACATTGCTAAAATTATTTTATTTGAAAAAAACTTCCCCACAGCCCTCGGTAACCATTTTATTAAAAGGAAAAAACATCCAGTTCATCTGCAGTAGTCCTCCAAATCTGCCGTAATCCTCTGCATACACGGATCTGAAACGAGAAGAAAAAAGAAACACAAAAAATGAGGACATTTTTGGCGCTCTCCGCTGGGGAGAGCGCCCATAATGCCATGTATTCCCAAACAGAGAGCCTACAATTGTTGCAAAACTACAATTCCCAGCATGCTCAGAAAGCCTTTGGCTATCTGGGCATGCTGGGAGTTGTAGTTTAGCAACAGCTGGAGTCTCCCTGTCTGGGTAGACATTGCCATAAGGGTCTGTTCACATTATACAAAACGGACAATGTGAACAGAGCCTCACACCCTTACCAGCCTGTCTCCCGTCTGTAGCCCCGCCCATGAAGTCATCACTAGGGGGCGGAGCTAAAAGATCGGGGACAGGGAGCGAGTGAGGGAAGTAAGGGGACTTCTTCATCTTCTGTATACACTATATACAGCTATCTATAGATAGCTGTATATAGTGTATTCCACCCAAAGGGGCTATAGGAGCAGGGAGTCCTGTCAGTATAGTGAAAGGATTCCTGGCTCCTGTATAATATACGTGGATACACTATGCACCCCTGTATACTATACGGCCGGGGGAGGTGAGTAGTGTTGCTATACATCACTCCTCACCTACTTACACTCTGTGGACCAGGCGCTCAGCATCTGACAGAGAAAAACTGCCACAGGGGACAAAACTGGCTGTTTCCACACACCAGGGAAAACGCCAAACGTAGGAAAAACCTGAGGCAGTTTTGCTGGCGGGGTATTCTGGTGAGTATTTATTTATTTTATTTTTTTTCTATTAGAAACTTTGTTTAGGTTGGTGTAAGATTCCAAGATAGTTTTTTCGTTACATATTCTACTTTATGTTAGTGGTAATTTTTTGTCGATACTTGCATTGTTTTTTGGTGAAAAATTCCAAAATTTCAGGGACCAATTCAGTTTTGAAGTGAATTTGAGGGTCTTTATGTTAGAAATCCCCCATAATGGACCCCATTATGAAAACCGCACCCCCATAGTATTCAAAATTAAATCCAGAAAGTTTGTTAACCCTTTAGGTGTTTCAGAGGAATAGCAGCAAAGTGGAGAAGAAAATTTGAAATCTCAATTTTTTACATTAACATGTTCTTGTAGCCCAAATTTTTTCATTTTTACTGGGGGTAAAAGGAGAAAAAGCCCACCAAAATTTGTAACCCTATTTCTCTCATATACGGATGTAAAGTGCTCTCTGGGTGCAGTAGAGGGCTCAGAAGGGAACAAGCGACAATGGGATTTTGGCAAGCGAATTTTGCTGAAATGGTTTTTGGGGGGCATGTCACATTTAGGAAGCCCCCATGGTGCCAGAACAGCAAAAAAAAAAAACACATGGCATACTGTTTGGGAAATTACACCCCTCAAGGAATGTAACAAGGAGTAACAAGGGGTACAGTGAGCCTTAACACCCTACAGGTGATTGACGGACTTTCGATGAAGTGGGACGTGAAAATGAAAAATGTGATTTATTTGCTGGTTTTATTCATAATTTTTCATTTTCACAAGGTGTAATAGGTGAAAATGCCCCCAAAATTTGTAACTCCAGTTCTCTCGAGTAAGGAAATACCCCATGTGTGGATGTGGAAGTGCTCTGTGGGTGCACTACAAGTATCAGAAGAGAAGGAGCGAAATTAGGATTTTGGAGAGCGAATTATGTTAAAATGTTTTTTAAGGGGCATGTCGCATTTAGGAAGCCTTGGTGCCAGAACAGTAGAGCCCCCCCCCCATGTGACCCTTTTTTGGAAATGACACCACTCACAGAATGTAATAAGGGGTGCAGTGAGCATTTACACCCCCACTGGCGTTTGACAGATCTTTGGAACAGTGGGCTGTGCAAATGAAAAATTAGATTTTTCATCTTCACGGACCACTGTTCAAAAAATCTGTCAGACACCTGTAGGGTGTAAATGCTCACTGCACCCCTTATTACATTCTGTGAGGGGTGTAGTTTCCAAAATAGGGTCACATGTGGGAGGATCTACTGTTCTGGCACCAAGGGGGCATTGTAAACGCACATGGCCTTCAATTCCAGCCAAATTCTCTCTCCAAATACCAAATTTTGCTCCTTCTCTTCTGAGCATTGTAGTCCGCAGAGCACTTCGACATATGGGATATTTTTTTTTACTCAGAAGAAATGAGGTTATACATTTTTTGGGGCTTTTTCTCCTATTACCCATTGTGAAAATGAAAAATATGGGATAACACCAGCATTGTAATGGAAAAATTTTAATTTTTCATTTTCACATCCAACTTTAACGAAAATTCGTCAAACACTTGTGGGGTGTTAAGGCTTGCTGCATCCATTATTACCTTCCTTGAGGGGTGTAGTTTCCAAAATGGGGTCACATGTGGGTGTTTTTTTTTTGGGGGGGGGGGGGGTGTTATGTCAGAACCACCGCAAGTATCAGCCCCACCTGTGCAAATCACCAATTTAAGCCTTAAATGTACATGGTGCACTCTCACTCTTGAACCCTGTTGTGCACCCGCAGATCACTTTACGTCCACATATGGGCATATGGGGTATTTCCTTACTCAGAAGAAATTGCGTTAAAAATTTGTTTTTTTTTTTCTCCTTTTACCCCTTGTGAGAATGAATTATGGGGCAACACCAGCATGTTAGTGTAAAAATTATTTTTTTTAACACTGACATGCTGGTCTAGACCCCAACTTTTCCTTTTCATAAGGGGTAAAAGGAGAAAAAGAGCCCCAAAATTTGTAACGCAATTTGTTCTGAGTACGGAGATACCCCATATGCGGCATCAAACTGTTGCCTTGAAATACGACAGGGCTCCGGAGTGAGAGAGGGCCATGTGCATTTGAGGCCTAAATTAGGGATCTGCACAGGGGCGGACCCGGATGCAAGCATGGCGCTGGCCTCCGACACCAAAAATAGGAGGACACAAGTTGGAAAACACTGAGTAAGGTAACAGACCCTAACTCAGTGTTTCCAAAAGCCCTGGCATCACCAAGTGATACATCTTACCACCTATGCCACAATCTTGCACCACACACAGAAGCACTAGTGCGCCATAACAAAAAGTATGCATACTTGCATGTCCATGTGGTTTTCAGCCACATTATAACCATATCTTAGCCATGCAATGTTTTCTACACAGCACCATGCCCTTAGAACGTTAAAATAAATATTTATGTTTTAGGTATTCATATGTTAATAAACTGGGCTGTCTAGTAAAAGGAGTACTGTAGTAAAAAAAAAAAAAAACGTATCCCCTATCCTGCGGTGATTTGTGCAGACTGCCAGGATGCCATGCAGGGGATGGCGGGGGGTCCCAGCAGTCAGACCCCTTGCGATCTATAACTTATCCCCATCCTATTTCACTGTAGTACTCCTTTAAGCCAAGCAGAGAAACAGACAATTCATGGAAAGAAAACAACACCCCTGGGGAATAGGGCTTGGGGCCCACTCGGGCATCAGCCCGGGGTAAAAAAAAAAACCCTCTTATATAGTTCCCTCCCCTAAAACTTCCCTTTTAATATATGTACTTAAAAAACACTAGCTTAATTAAAATCAAAATCACTTTGCACCCTCTTTAGTTGCTCCTGCAACGTCATCAGGAGGGTATTGGGCAATGTCATTGCCCAATACCTTCCTGATGATGTTGTAGGAACAATGAAACATGTAGAGGGGGCAAAGTGATTTTGATTTTAACCAAGCTAGCTTATTGGCTCAAGGTTATTAAGCACTGCAGGCTCAGTATATTAGGGAGTGATTTCCCAGACATGTTATAAGAGCCAATACTAACAGTATTTTCTTTTAACATTGTTCACAGAGTGTTTTTAAGTACATATATTAAAAGTGAAGTTTTAGGGGAGGGAACTATATAAGAGGGTTTTATTTATTTGTTTTAACCCTAGGCTGATGCCCGAGGGTTTGGTGTTGATATGTAGCATTAGTTACATAATAAGAAGATCAGATTAGTTAATAGAAACTTGCTGATAGTTTCTAAGAAGCAAAATTATTTTTTAGGTGTTGACTATAGAGACAAAGATTGAGCTGCTCATGCAGGTGGACTAAATGCACTAAGGGAAATTCCAAAATGATTTACCCTGGAAATCAGATATAAAAACTGAAATGAGAATTTCTGGTGTCCCTGGCATGCCCTGCCACACTGGATATAAAATACAATAACCTACACTCGGGCTATGTTTACACACTAAAAGAATATACCGTATTTATCGGGGTATACCACGCACCGGCCTATAACACGCACCCTCATTTTACCAAGGATATTTGGGTAAAAAAAGTTTTTTACCCAAATATCCATGGTAAAATGAGGGTGCGTGTGTGCGCGTGTATACCCCGATATACCCCCAGGAAAGGCAGGGGGAGAGAGGCCGTCGCTGCCCGCTTCTCTCCCCCTGCCTTTCCTGGGGTCTAGAGCGCTGCTGTCGGCCCTTTTCACCCCCTGGTTATCGGCGCCGCTGCCCGTTCTGTCCCCCTGACTATCGGTGCCGGCGCCGATAGCCAGGGAGAGAGAAGCGGCGCCGACAGCCAGGGGGAGAGAAGGGGCAGCGGCACCCATTGCCGGCGCCGCTGCCCCGTTGCCTCCCCCCATCCCCGGTGGCATAATTACCTGAGTCGGGTCCGCGCTGCTCCAGGCCTCCGTCGTGCGTCCCCAGCGTCGTTGCTATGCACGGCGCGGCGCTCTGACGTCATGCGCCGCGCCGTTCAGCGCATAGCAACGACGCCGGGGACGCACGACGGAGGCCTGGAGCAGCACGGACCCGACTCAGGTAATTATGCCACCGGGGATGGGGGGAGGCAACGGGGCAGCGGCGCCGGCAATGGGTGCTGCTGCCCCTTCTCTCCCCCTGGCTGTCGGCGCCGCTTCTCTCTCCCTGGCTATCGGCGCCGGCACCAATAGTCAGGGGGACAGAACGGGCAGCGGCGCCGATAACCAGGGGGTGAAAAGGACCGACAGCAGCGCTCTAGACCCCAGGAAAGGCAGGGGGAGAGAAGCGGGCAGCGATGGCCTCTCTCCCCCTGCCTTTCCTGGGGGTGTATCGGCGTATAACACGCACACAGACTTTAGGCTAAAAATTTTTGCCTAAAAAGTGCGTGTTATACGCCGATAAATACGGTATCTGCTATAAAAAGTGGCAGTTTTCTAATAATGTATTCTATAAAAGCACAAAATGGTGTTGATTTACTAAGATAAAGAAACCCAGCAAAAAAACATTGGAAACACATTAGTAAATAACCCCCATTGTATAAAAACACAGCAGTAATAGCAGTGTTAGAATTATTGAAATTTTTATACAATGGGGGTATTTATCAATTTTACCTGTTGACAGTTTCTTTTTACCCTTTTTTTTCACTTTGGTTTTCGTGGACATGCACCAAATTTATCATTTGGTGCAAGTTGTTAGTAATTTTGGCTCAAATGTTGAAATCAGCTGTTCACAGCGCATTTTACACAGGACTTACCACCACAGAGGACGCGTATTTTACCCGGTAGAGCAGCCATTTCGGAGTCCCTCCTGCAGTATATCAGCAAGCGACATGAGTAATTTTCTTTTGTAGGGTTTATAGCCACCATGTGAAATGGATTTTATTTTCAACTTGGGTAGTTTTTTTTTTTTTTTTTTACTTTAGTGCAGTGGTCTACAACCTGCGGACCTCCAGATGTTGCAAAACTACAATTCCCAGCATGCCCGGACAGCCGTTGGCTGTCCGGGCATGCTGGGAGTTGTAGTTTTGCAACATCTGGAGGTCCGCAGGTTGGAGACCACTGCTTTAGCGCTTACCTTTCCTGAACCTGTGTGGCCATGTCCAATGCTGGCTCAACGGAGGGTGAAGGTTCCTCAGAGACAACTATGTCGCAGGATAGTATTCAGCAGCCCTGGAGGCTTCTCTGCTTTCACAAAAAAAATGTTTTAATGTATTTTGACGCCTTTACATTTTCTGACATTGGTAAGTGTGTTTTCCATGAGCAAAATTTATTGGCGGGGATTTGCGCCAAAATTGCGCCAAAGATCGATTGGCGCAAATGATGAATTACTGAATTGAATTCAGTTGAAATCACACACAGGACCGTGTGTGATTTTGAGAAAGTTGTAAAAATGACAATGGAGAAGATGCACCAAACGTTGGCGCAAAAAGACACTGCGCCAAAGTATTGCGCCAAAGTTACGTGAAAAAAAACATATAAATCCTTTGATAAATACCCCCCAATGAGTGCACTGAAGACAGGTTTTCCATCCGCTTCTATAGTGGAGTGGTGGTCTTTAACCTAGGCAATGAGCTGCCAACAAGGGGAGGAAAAAGCTGAAATATCAGAAGAAGGTGGCAAATTTGCTTAAAAAAAAAAAAAAAGTTTGTAAAAATATTTAACTTGGTGTTCCCTACAAGTTTAACTCCATTACTTGACATGAAATACCCCTTTGCATTATTAGCAACTAATACCAGATTAAAAGCATTTGGCACAAAGATCAGACCCATACTTGGCAGTTGATGCCAGGATAGCTACCCTATCAATAGTACTTGGTACTATTAGTCAGAGGCATAGCTAGGATCTTAGAAGATACAGGGATACAAGCCCCAGGGCACTTCGCTACCTCACCCCCAAAATAAAAAAAAATATAGTACATATATAGTTATCCTATAACGTTGTTGATATACTAAATACAAATATTACCTCCATACTAACAATACACACTATTAGGGATGGACAGGATTGACAACACTCAGGGCCCCGTACCAAAAAAGCAATGGCTCCCTGAGAGGCTCGCCCCTGGTCACTCCTCTGCCCCACCCCTATTCCACCCAAATCTCTCCACCTGCAGCACCACTTCACACAAAATAAACTAAAATTTATATATGAAACACTTTAACTTTGGGTAAATAATTTTCCATGACCAATAATACCAGTATACAAGGAAGAAATATATACCACCACACAATAACTGGATAATACCACTATACTGTACTGAATAAAAGCTATATACACAGACCAGTATTCCCCCCTACAGTGACCATATAGAGGTAGATACCAGCTGAACACAGGATCTGTATACTATATAAATTATTACATACAGTGCCCTTATAGAGGTAGATACCAGCATCTGTATACCATATAAATGATTATATACAGGACCATACAGTGGTAGATAACAGCTGTACACAGGATCAGGTTGCCTTATTAGTTTCCCTCTTAAGGTAGACAGGTCCCCTAAATAGTTTTCTCCGTTAGATAGCCAGGTTCTCTCAGTAGTTTTCCCCTTTAGGTATCCAGGTCCCCCAAGTAGTTTCCCCCTATAGATAGCCAGGTCTCCTAAGTAGTTTCCTCCTTTAGGTAGCCAGCCCCCCACTCCCAGTAGTTTACTCTTTAGAAAGCCAGGTTGCCTCCTTAGTTTCCCTTTTAGGTAGCCAGGTCCCCTCAGTAGTTTCGTCTTTTAGGTAGCCAGGTCCTCTTAGAAGTTTCCCACTTTAGGTAGCCAGGTCCCCTCAGTAGTTTCCCCCTTTTGGTAGCCAGATCCCTTCAGTAGTTTCCCCCTTTAGGTAGCCAGGTCCCCTCAGTAGTTCACAGTAATTCCTGTAAGATCATGCACCTGTATAGAATAAAGTCAACACTGCTGCTAGAACAGCTACATGAGAAGCGGACATTAGTCACGCTCTGTACTCACATCACCACTGAGACTGCTGATTGGCTGCAGATGTCTCCTGATACTGAAGCGTCGTCATCAGATGCTGAAGACTGGAGGCAGAACAGGGGATCAGTATGGGAACAGTGGTAAGTAAAAAATTTTTTTTTTTTTGAGAAGACAGCTAGGGGGGCAATGAGAGGATAGTAATAACTGACAAACAGGGTAGAGATGAGGGGACAGTAATAACTGTGCCACACGGGGGGGGGGGGGGGTTGAGGGGGCAGAAATAACTGACACACAGGGGGAGATAAGGGGAGAGTAATGACTGACACACAGGAGGAGATGAGGGGACAGTAATAACTGACACACCGAGGGGAGATGTTGGGATAGTAATGAACGTGACAAACAGGAGAAACAAGAGGACACTAATAACTGTCACATCGGTGGTGATGATGGGACAATAGTGACTGTGACACAGGGGGGAGAAGAGTGGATAGTAATAACTAACACACATAGAGGAAATGAAGGGACAGATATAACTGTGACACAGGAGGCTGATGAGGGACAGTAGTAACTAACACAGAGAGGAGATAAGGAGACAGTAGTGACT
Source organism: Hyla sarda (assembly GCF_029499605.1). Lineage (NCBI taxonomy): Eukaryota > Metazoa > Chordata > Amphibia > Anura > Hylidae > Hyla > Hyla sarda. The sequence goes on along the minus strand of NC_079194.1, from coordinate 118,817,992 downwards.
GTGACACAGGGAAACTAGGGGACAGTAGTAACTTTGACACAGGAGAGATAAGGAGAAGCTAATGACTGATCATATAAAGTCACATAACATCCCGTTGTGTGACGTAACTTTACCTGACATTAGGCTTCCTGGCTTCAATTTATTTTTATTTTTTTGCTGGTAAACAGAATATATGGAAATTACATACCTTACAATTTTTGGAAAGAGGGACATACTGTACTGTACAAGGCGTGCTGTGCCAAATTTTTTTGGTCTATTCCTAACTACACCCAAGTGCACCCAGCCTCCTCCTTGCTTCAGTGCTACCCTGGCCCCTTACCGGTCACTGCTTGCTGGCTGCCAACCCAGCAGTCTGCAATACCAGGTACAGTCACGCCACAGTTTGTGGAGCTGTGAATTGGATGAAGTGGACAGGCTCATTGACACCTTCAATCAGAGGATTAGAGGAGGTGCCCGGAATTGGATTCACTCATCATTGAGTCTATCTTAAAGGCTAGGGGGAAATTTATTAAAATCTGTGCAAAGGAAAAATTGACCAGTTGCCCATAGCAACCAATCAAATAGCTTCTTCCCTTTTTCAGAGGCCCTTTTAAAAAATGAATGAAGCCATCTGATTGGTTGTTATGGGCAACTGATCCACTTTTCCTCTGCACAGGTTTTGATAAATCTCCCCCTATGAGTGTATTGGTGTGACACTGCACATACTGATGACCAGAGCTGTAGTTAGGTTTTGCCTATGCATCTCCTAAGAATTTTCCTGAAGGGCAGCACTCCAGCCATATGGTTATGCAAGGCACTGCAGCTAAAGACAATGGCCCTGATTTACTATTGTAAACCCAATCTGTTTTGTCGGGTAGTGCGCCAGATTCTGTCTTTGCCAGAATCTGCGCCAGAATTGAAAAAAACCCGACCAACTCTCCATTTTACTGAAAACCCGAAAAAGGGTCGTGGCCGTTGTGGAAAGGGGGGGGGGTGGCCTTCAAAAAAGGGGCGTGTCCCCAACATTTTCTATAAATTCCAACATATTTACTAAGGTTTCCACAGAAAATGTGGTGGATTTGAGCTGAGGAAAACCCCACAACTCAGAGCATGTGTAAAAAAAAGCAAAACGTAGGGAAAAGTGCAAAATGTAGGGAGTCAGGCTAGGTTTCCACTTGTTTTGTTTTTTTCTTGTTTTTTTTTACGCTCAAAAAAACACCAGAAAAACTGCCACAGGTTTTTCCTATGTTTTGGCAGTTTTTCTTGCGTTTTTGCCTTTGAGGGGAAATTGCATTTTTGGCCCCTTTGGTGTTTTTTTTCTAAATTTCTTGGGTACCAAAAAAAAAAAAAAAATGCAGTTGGGATGGGAAAAACCTACCGTACAGACCAAAAGTTTGGACACACCTTCTCATTCAGAGTTTTCTTTATTTTCATGACTATGAAAATTGTAGATTCACATTGAAGGCATCAAAACTATGGATTAACACATGTGGAATTGTATACATAACAAAAAAGTGTGAAAATATGTCATATTCTAGGTTCTAGCCACCTTTTGCTTTGATTACTGCTTTGCACACTCTTGGCATTCTCTTGATGAGCTTCAAGAGGTAGTCACCTGAAATGGTCTTCCAACAGTCTTGAAGGAGTTCCCAGAGATGCTTAGCACTTATTGGCCCTTTTTGCCTTCACTCTGCGGTTCAGCTCACCCCAAACCATCTCGATTGGGTTCAGGTCTGGTGACTGTGGAGGCCAGGTCATCTGGCGCAGCACCCCATCACTCTCCTTCTTGGTCAAATAGCCCTTTCACAGCCTGGAGGTGTGTTTGAGGTCATTGTCCTGTTGAAAAATAAATGATGGTCCAACTAAACGCAAACCGGATGGAATAGCATGCCGCTGCAAGATGCTGTGGTAGCCATGCTGGTTCAGTATGCCTTCAATTTTGAATAAATCCCCAACAGTGTCACCAGCAAAACACCCCCACACCATCACATCTCCTCCTCCACACCAGCACACCTGTGAAGTGAAAACCATTTCAGGTGACTACCTCTTGAATCTCAACAAGAGAATGCCAAGAGTGTGCAAAGCAGTAATCAAAGCAAAAGGTGGCTACTTTGAAGAACCTAGAATATGACATATTTTCAGCTGTTTCACACTTTTTTGTTATGTCTATAATTCCACATGTGTTAATTCATAGTTTTAATGCCTTCAATGTGAATCTACAATTTTCATAGTCATGAAAATAAAGAAAACTCTGAATGAGGTATGTCCAAACTTTTGGTCTGTACTGTATTTAATGAAATATTTTTTTTTTATAGCAAAATTTTTATACATTTTTAATAAAGTGTGCGTGTTTCACTTTTTTCTCTCTATTTTTTAGGTAGTACTACTACTCCCAGCATGGAACAGACTGTTCCATGTTGGGAGTAGTAGTACCTGTACTAATAAAAAGATTTTCCTATCTATTGCAGAGATGCGGAGCGGCTCTGCACAGCACTCACATCTCTGCTCTGTACTCTGGCCGGCCAGTGATGTGAATAGATATTCACATCACTCATTCATATTTTCCTCCCAGAGTGGGGATTGGCCGGACGGTTGCAGCCAATCCCCACTTTCAGAGGGAAATATGAATCAGTGACACCCGATGCAATCGTCCTATTCATATCACTGGCCGGCCGGGGTATAGTGCAGAGATGCGAGCGATGTACAGAGTCGCTCTGCATCTCTGCAATAGATAGGAATATCGCATCGGGTGTCAGGAGTGACACCTGCTGTGATCTGTCCTTAACTGCAGGTACTACTACTCCCAACATGGAGCACACTCTGCTCCATGCTGGGAGCTGTAGTACCTGCATTAAAGGAGAACTCCAAAATACAAAAATTGTCCTCCATACTGCCGGCAGTAAGAAAATAAAAAGATACATACCTTCCTTCGCTCCCCCGGTGCCTCCGGTAACCCTCTCTGGTCTCCGCCGCGATCCTCTTCCTGGTTGCCGGTAATCAGCGAGTCATACTGCACTCAGCCAATCACCGGCCGCAGTGAAGTCCCAACTCGGCCGGCGATAGGCTGAGCGGCAGTGTGACATTTTCGGCCTCGGCAGCAGGTGTCAGTGTAGTGAAGAATTGTGTGTCTTGAAGCTTTCTCACACTGCCGCTCAGCCTATCACCGGCCAAGTCGGGACTTCGCTGCAGCCGGTTATTGGCTGAGTACAGTATAACTCGCCGACCACCGGCAACCAGGAAGAGGATCACGGCGGAGACAGACACCCGATGCAATGGTCCTGTATAATGTATAGATGCGGGCGGGCGGCCGCTCTTCTATGGTCCCCTGCACTGACGTATATATATACACCTATTCATATTTCCCACAGAGAGTTGTGATTGGCTGGAACCAGGGGACCATAAAAGAGCAGCCGGCCGTATCTATAAATGATACAGAAGGATCGCAACAGACCCGGGGCAATCAGTCAATTAGTACAGGTACTACTACTCCCATCATGAAACAGTGTGTTCCATGCTGGGAGTAGTAGTACTACCTAAAAAAATTAAAAAGAAAAAGAAAAAAGTGAAAAACACACACACACACACACTACATTTTTATTATTGTCGGCTACATTTTTTGTGCCCTGCCCGCCCACATAAATTGATCCCTAAATTGAACATAAAAATTTTGTCATAGAAAAGATACATTTCGTTAAATACAATTTTTCCATCACTACTGTATCTTTTTAATTACGGTATTTTTTTATGGTACCCTATAAAATTTTATTAAAAAAGGTATCTCCATCACTTTTTTGGATCCAAAAAATAATAAAAAACCCCAAAGTTAAACCACACATGGCGTTTTTCTTGAGTTTTTTTCGGAAAACGCCAAGATTTTCCTTAAAAACTTCCTTAAAAACAAGTCTCAACAAGAGGTCGTTTTTGAAAAACGCCAAAAGGATAAAAAAAATGCCAAACTGAAAAACACCAAGTGGATATGTCATTTTGCAGTTCCCTATTTGCCATTATGCAAATTTTAGGGGGTTGTGTAAAAATGACACATTATCTTTTTTCTGTAGGTCCATACGATTACAAGGATACCCAATTTATACATGTTTATGCAATTTACTGTGCGGTTTAATTAACATTATATTTAATGTTTCATACTTTTACACATGTGGCGATACCACGTGTTTATATATATTTTTTTACATTATTTTATTTATAAAATGGGAAAAGGGAGTGATTCAAACTTTTATTAAGGCGAGGGGATATACAGATTTACTACTTTATTTTTTTTTTTATTCTGTACATTTTTTTTTGGTCCCCATAGGGGACTATAACATGGAATCTTTTGATTCCTAACACTTATCAGTACTGGGCTATTACACAGCATTGATCAGTGTTATCTGCAATCTGTTGCTCTAGCCTGCCAAAGCAGCCTGGAGCCAAAGAAGGAAGATTGGACAGCATGGAGGAAGGTAGGGACCCTCCGGCCATCAGTTAAAAGGGCTACTCCGGTGGAAAACTATTTTTTTCAAATCTACTGGTGACAGAAAGTTAAACAGATTTGTAAATTACTTCTGTTAAAAAATCTTAATCCTTCCAATATTTATCAGCTGCTGTATGTTCTTTTTTGTCTGACCACAGTGCTCACTGCTGACACTTCTGTCTGTATCAGGAACTGTGCAGAGCAGGATAGGTTTGCTATGGGGATTTGTTCCTACTGGACAGTTCCTGACACAGACAGAAAAAAATCTTAATCCTTCTAGTACTTATTAGCAGCTGTATGCTACAGAGGAAATTCTTTTTTGTCTTGTTGACAGTGCTCTCTGCTGAGTCAGGAACTGTCCAGAACAGCATAGGTTTGCTATGGGGATTTTCTCCTGCTCTGGACAGTTCCTGATACAGGTATCAGGTGTCAGCAGAGAGCACTGTGGAGAAGACAAAAAAGAAATTAAAAAAGAAAAAAATTTCCTCTGTAGCATACAGCTGCTAATAAGTACTGGATGGACATTTTTTTTAACCCCTTCATGATCCAGGGTTTTTCCGTTTTTGCACTTTCGTTTTTTTCCTACTTACCTTAACCATAACTCTTTCAATTTAACCATAACTCTTTCAATTTTGCACCTAAAAATCCATACGATTGCTTATTTTTTGCGCCACCAATTCAATTTTGTAATGACATCAGTCATTTTACCCAAAAATCTATGGCAAAACGGGAAAAAAAAATCATTGTGCGACAAAATTGAAGAGAAAACACAATTTTGTAAGTTTTGGAGGCTTCTGTTTCTACGCAGTACATTTTTTGGTAAAAATGACACCTTATCTTTATTCTGTAGGTCCATATGATTAAAATGATACCCTACTTATATATATATAGGTTTGATTTGTCGTACTTCTGGAAAAAATAAGAAACTACATGCATAAAAATTTATACGGCATCTTCTGACCCCTATAACTACGGAGTGGTATGATGGCTCATTTTTGATCTGAAGTTTTTAGCGGTACCATTTTTTTATTGATCGGACTTTTTGATCGCTTTTTATTAATTTTTTCATGATATAAAAAGTGACCAAAAATACGCTATTTTGGACTTTGGAATTTTTTTGCGTGTATGCCATTGACTGTGCGGTTTATTTAACAATATATTTTTATAATTCTGACATTTCCGCATGCGGCGATACCTCATATGTTTATTTTGAGTTACACTAGGTTTTTTTTTTTATGGGAAAAGGGGGGTGATTCTTACTTTTATTAAGAAAGTTAAGAAAGAGGTTAAATGATATTTATAAACTTTTTTTTTTTTTGCAGTGTTATAGCTTCCATAGGGGATTATAACACTGCACACACTGATCTTTTACATTGAGCATTGTTAACCATTGATCAATAGGAATCCATTGATCAATGATTCTGCCGCTTGACTGCTCATGCCTGGATCTCAGGCACTGAGCAGTCATCATTAGGAGTCATTAACAGTGATCGGACACCAGGAGGCAGGTAAGGGGACCCTCCTCGTGTCCTACAGCTGTTCGTGGCCCCGCGTTATAGAATGGGAGCCGACCCATGACGTACATGTATGTCATGGGTCGGGAAGGGGTTAGTAGCAGTAATTAACAAATCTGTTTAACTTTCTGGCAACAGTTGATTTAAAAAAAAAAACTGTCACTTAAAGCATTAAAGGGGTACTCCGGTGAAAACCTTTTTTCTTCTATAAAAAAATCTTGATCCTTCCTGTACTTATTAGCTGCTAAATACTACAGAGGAAATTCTTTTCTTTTTGGAATGCTCTCTGATGACATCACGAGCACAGTTCTCTCTGCTGACGTTATTATAATAATAATAAGGCTTTATTTATTGTTGTCCTTAGTGGGATTTGAATCCAAGTCCCCAGCACTGCAAGGCAGCAGTGCTAACCACTGAGCCACCATGCTGCCCTTAGCAGGGCCAGATTAAGGCTGCCTGGAAGACGGAGCACTTCATTATGATGCCCCCCCCCCCCCCCCCCCCCCCCCGACAGTCCCCCTTCCCTTCCACTGAGTGGAACAGGAGTCAGGCCCCTGTTAAAATAAAACGGGCTGCATGGTCTAAAATCACTTTAGTTCAGGTCACTCTTTGCGGCTGTTGCAAAGCTACAACCCCCATTATGTCTGGAGAGCTTCAGGCATTATAGGAGTTGTACTTTTGTAACAGCTGGAGCCTCATATACAGTGTCATCCATTATTACTGCAAAACTTAGAAGCGACGAGAGATCTAATGGGACAGTCAGGAGAATACACAAACATAAAATGACTCACAGGAGACGTCTTCTCTTGTCTTTCCTTTTCTTCTTCATCTGGTCCAGACGCCAGGTCTTCTTCCAGATCCAGCTTCCTCTGTAAAGTTTGACGCCTGGACATCATTGGTTCCTCACTTTGCCAGCCGATCCTCATCCTCTGTATAAAGACAACAATCATTATAACCCTTCAAGAGACTGTGTTTTCTCCTGCTCATCACCCCCCTGCTCATCATCCCCCCCCCTGCTCATCATTACCCCCCTGTTCATCATTACCCCCCCTGCTCATCATTACCCCCCCTGCTGATCATTATCCCCCCTGCTCATCATTATCCCCCTGCTCATCATTACCCCCCCTGCTCATCATTACCCCCCTGCTCATCATTACCCCCACTGCTCATCATTACCCCCTGCTCATCATTACCCCCCCTGCTGATCATTACCCCCCTGCTGATCATTACCCCCCTGCTCATCATTACCCCCCCTGCTCATCATTACCCCCCTGCTCATTATTACCCCCCTTGCTCATCCTTACGCCCCCTGCTCATCCTTACCCCCCCTGCTCATCATTACCCCCCCCTGCTCCTGCTCATCATCCCCCCCCCTGCTCATCATTCCCCCCCCCTGCTCATCATTACCCCCCCCTCGTCATTACCCCCCCCCCCCTCCCTCATCATCCTCCCCCACTCATCCTCCCCTGCTCATTGCTTCTCCCTCCTCCTGCTTTTTCTATTTTTCATATTTCCTTACCTGGCCGCGCTCGGCAGGCTCAGGTAGCGTGGGGTCTCGTGGACTGTGACGAGTTACGTCTCCTGCGGCTCCTCTGCACAGCGTCAGGGACGTCACTCGTCATTTCCTGCAGCGCTGGGGTGTAATGAAGAAAACAGTGCCCTGTAGCGGTGCGGCTGCCGGAAATGAGGAGTGATGTCCCTGACGCTGTGCAGAGGAGCCCACAAGACCCGACGCATCACCTGAGCCTGCCGAGCGCGGCCAGGTAAGGAAATATGAAATATAGAAAAAGCAGGAGGAGTCCGGGGCGGGCCCACAGCAGCCGCCGCTGGTCACTGTTTTAAAGTGGCCGCGGCCGGGCTATCGGGGGCCCCGATCCGCTACTAAGCAGCCCGCAGGGATGTCCCGAATGTGACGGGGCCCCCTGCGGGCACGGGGCCCGGAGCAGGTGCTCCATGAGCACCAATGATGATCCGGCCATGGCCCTTAGCATACATCTGCTATGCATGGTTGCTAAAATGGACAGAGATGTCAGCAGAGAGCACTGTGTTCGTGATGTCATCAGTGTTCAAAAAAAAAAAAGGAATTTCCTCTGTAGCATTCAGCAGCTAATAAGTACTGGAAGGATTAAGATTTTTTAATAGAAGTAATTTACAAATATGTTTAACTTTCTGCCACCAGTTGATTTAAAAGAAAAAAGGTTTTCACCGGAGTACCCCTTTAATAACTCTGGGATGCTTTTACTTTTCATTCTGATTCCGCGATTGTTTTTCCTGACATATTCTACTTTATGTTAGTGGTAAAATTTTGTCGATACTTGCATAATTTGTTGGTGAAAAATTCCACAATTTGCTGAAAAATGGGAAAATTTTGCATTTTTTTTAAACTTTGAAACTCTTTACTTGAAAGGAAAATGGATATCCCAAATAAATTATATATTGATTCACATATACAATATGTCTACTTTATGTTGGCATCATAAAGTTGACATGTTTTTACTTTTGGAAGACATCAGAGAGCTTCAAAGTTCAGCAGCAATATTCAAATTTTCACAAAATTTTCAAAATCGGAATTTTTCAGGGACCAGTTCAGTTTTTAAGTGGATTTGAGGGGTCTTCATATTAGAAATACCCTATAAATTACCCCATTATAAAAACTGCACCCCTCAAAGTATACAAAATTATATTCAGAATGTGTGTTAACCCTTGTTTCACAGGAATAGCAGCAAAGTGAAGGAGAAAATGTAAAATCTTCATTTTTTACACTGGCATGTTCTTGTAGATCCAGTTTTTGTAATTTTACAGGGGGTAAAAGGAGAAAAAGCCACCAAAATGTGTAACCCAATTTCTCTAGATTAAGGAAATACCTCATAAGTGGATTTAAAGTGCTCTTTTGGTGCACTAGAGGGCTTAGAAGAGAAGGAGTGACAATGGGATTTTGAATGAATTTTTCTGAAATGTTTTTTGGGGGGCATGTCACATTTAGGAAGCCCCTATGGTGCCAGAACAGAAAAAAAAATATTTGGTAAACTACTCCCCTCAAAAAACGTAACAAGGGGTACAGTGAGCCTTAGCACCCCACAGGTGCTTGACGACTTTTCGGTAAAGTCAGATATGTAAATGAAATTATAAATTTTTTTCACCAAAATGCTGTGTTTTTTCCCAAATTTACCATCTTTACAAAAGGTAATAAGAGGAAATGTCACCCAAAATTTGTAACCCCATTTCTTCTGAGTATGGAAATACCCCATGTGTGGACGTCAAGTGCTCTGCTGGTGGACTACAATGCTCAGAAGAGAAGGAGCGCCCTTGAGCTTTTTGAAAGCAAATTTTGATGAAATGGTTTTTCATGTAGCATTTAGGAAGCCCCTATGGTGCCAGAAAAGCAAAAAAAAACTATTTGGTAAACTACACCCCTCAAGGCACATAACAAGGGGTACAGTGAGCCTTTACACCCCGCAGGTGTTTGACAAATTTCCGCTAAAGTTGGACGTGAAAATGAAAATTTTTTAAATCATGTGCATCAAATCTGCGTACATGTGAACATACCCTAAAACTTTTTTATTTTTTTTTTTATTTTCACATCCAACTTTAACGAAAATTCGTCAAACACCTGTGAGGTGTTAAGGCTCACTATACCCCTTGTTACGTTCTGTGAGGGGTGTAGTTTCCAGCATGTGGGTATTTATTGTTTTGCGTCTATGTCAGAACCGCTGTAAAATCAGCCACCCCTGTGCAAATCACCAATTTAGACCTCAAATGAACATGGTGCGCTCTCACTTTTGAGCCATGTTGTGCGCCCGCAGAGCACTCTGCATCCACATATGGGGTGGGTATTTCCGTACTCAGGAGAAATTGCGTTGCAAATTTTGGGGGTCTTTTTTTTTTTTCATTTTACCGCTTGTGAAAATTAAAAGTATGGGGCAACACCAGCATGTTAGTGTAAAAAATTACATTTCTTCCAGCATGCCTTAATAGTCAGTAGCTGTCCGGCAATAATGGGAGTTGTTGTTTTTCAACAGCGGGAGGCTCCGTTTTGGAAACAGTGCCGTAGAATACACTGGGGGACAGGGACTGTTTAAGGGTGTGTATATGTAGTTTTTTACTTTTAATTTTGTGTAGTGTAGTGTTTTTAGGGTACATTCACATGGGCGGGGGGTTCACAGTGAGGGAGTTTAAGCTGCGGCGGAAAATTTGCCGTATCTCAAACTTGCAGCAGAAAACTGTCTGCAAACCTATAACTCCCAGAATGCACTGACAGACCATACATGCTGGGAGTTGTAGTTATGTAACAGCTGGAGGCACATTGGTTGCGAAACACTGAGAGCTTGTTACTTAACTTAGTGTTTCGCAACCAGTGTGCCTCCAGCGGTTGCAAAACTAGAACTCTCTGTATGTAAGGTCTCTCAGTGCATGCTGGGAGATGTATTTTTGCCACAGTTGGAGGCACAATGGTTGCGAAACACTGAGTTAGGACACAAACTCTGTTTCACAACCAGTGTGCCTTCAGCTGTTGCAATACTGCAACTCTCAGCATGCAATGACAGCCGAGGGCATACTGAGAGTTGGAGTTTTGCAACAGCTGGAGGTTAAAAAAAAACCTGTTCAACTAAAACCTCCGTCTCTCGATCACAATTTTTTTTTTCTTCCTGGCCTGCGGCAAAGTAAACCACTACTCAAATGTGAGGGAGACTCTCTTTGCAGGCCTTCTTTTAGACATTAATTTGCCTTAACCTGTTAAGGACCAAGGGTGTAAACTTACGCCCCTAGTCCCGCTCCTGTGATATAACGCGGGGTCCCACGGTGACCCCGCATCATATCACGGCGGGCCCGGCATCATAGTGAAGACGGGACTCGCCGCTAATAGCGCGCGGCATTGATCGCAGTGCCGCGCCCTATTAACCCTTTAGCCGCGCGCTCAAAGCTGAGCCGTGTGTCTAAAAGTGAAAGTAAAATGTGCCGGTTAGCTCAGGAAGCTGTTTGGGATCGCCGCGGTGAAATCGCGGCATCCCGAACAGCTGTACTACAGGAGGAAGGTCTCTTACCTTCCTTCCTGCAGTCCGATCACCGAATGAATGCTTCAAGCCTGAGATCCAGGCTTGAGCATTCTATCGCCGAAAACACTGATTGATGCATTCCTATGGAGATGCATCAATCAGTGGTAAAGATCAGTACATGCAATGTTATAGCCCCCCTGGGGGCTATAATATGGCATAAGAAAAGTGTAAAAAAATCATTAAGCCTTTCAATGATCCCTTCCTCTAATAAAAGTTTGAATCACCCGGCATTTCCAAGAATAAAAAAAAACTGTTTTTTAAACCACACGTTCAATGGTGTACGCGCAAAAAAATTCCAAAGTTCAAAATAGCGTATTTTTGGTCACTTTTTATATCATGAAAAGATGAATAAAAAGCGATCAAAAAGTCTGATCAATGCAAAAACTTCAGATCACGGCACAAAAAATGAGCCCTCATAGCCCCCTGAACATGGAAAAATAAAAAAGTTATAGGGCTCAGAAAATGACAATTTTAAACGTATAAATTTTCCTGCATGTAGTTATGATTTTTTGTCGCACAATGATTTTATTTTCCATTTCGCCGTAGATTTTTGGGTACAATGACTGATGTCATTACAAAGTAGAATTGGTGCTGTAAAAAATACGCCATAATACAGATTTTTAGGTGCAAACTTTAAAGAGTTATGGTTTTTTAAAGGTAAGGAGGAAAAAACGAAAGTGCAAAAAACGAAAAACGCCTGGTCCTTAAGGGGTTAAAACTAAAACAAATATAGACAAACACACAGAGTAACAAGCTCCTCAGAAGCAGGGTAGACATGATCTGAAAGCGGCGGTAAAAAATGATCTGGGAGCAGATCTGCGTGAAATTTATCATGGCCACTGCGACAATTTGATAAATTTGGCGCAACTCCGCCAAAAAACACGCATCCAGACAAACAAAAAAAATTATCCAGCCAAGACCATTATTGATAAATATCCCCCATAGAGTGTAAAAGAAAAATGCTAGCAATGAATGTGATTTTGAACTGCAAGCATTTGAATCTCCCAGCGAAATACTGTAATTCACACGTACAGGATCCTGTGAAGATTTGATGCACAGGATTTGTAACTGCAGATTAGAAGCTGAAATTAGTTTACATTGAAATCTTCAGCAGAAAATCCGGCGCATCAAATCTGCATAAGTGTGAACGTACCCTAAAACTATTACTACAACCCATTACTGTTACTGTTTGAGACATTTACTGTTTGAGCTATACACAGTAACAAAGGTGCCCTATGTATATTGCTGCTATATTGACTTTAATACAATCAATGCTGCTACATTGATTTCAATGCAATATTTAGACATTTTTCAGTTAGGTGTCATGCTCCAAACTACCATCATTGTTTTTTATATAGTTTTTTTTATATACTGCATTTTCTTACTTATTAACCAGTATCTACATTGTACTCATGTTATATAAACTGGATCTGTAGCAAGGTCCCTGCTCAGATACCAGCCTTTTTGTTTACTTATATTTAAAATAAAAATACGCAAATTTTAGATAAACCAGGTACCTCGGTTTAACCCCTTAACGACGCAGGACGTAAATGTACGTCCTGGTGAGCTGGTACTTAATGCACCAGGACGTACATTTACGTCCTGAGCATAACCGTAAGCATAGGAGCGATGCTCGCGTCATGCGCGGCAGGTCCAGGCTGCTGATAGCAGCCAGGAACCCGCCCGTAATGGCGGACATCCGCGATCGTGCGGACGTCAGCCATTAACCCCTCAGATGCTGTGATCAATACAGATCACGGCATCTGCAGCATCGCGGTACTTTGAATGGATGATCGGATCGTTAGCAGCGCTGCCACAGCGATCCGATCATCCAGCATGGCAGCCGGAGGTTCCCTCACCTGCCTCTGCTGCCTTCCATGGGTCTTCTGCTCTGGTCTGCGATCGAGCAGAAGATGACCGATAACACTGATCAGTGCTATGTCCTATACATAGCACTGAACAGTATTAGCAATTGAATGATTGCTATAAATAGTCCCCTATGGGGACTATTAAAGTGTAAAAATAAAAGTTTAAAACGTTAAAAAATGTAAAAATTAAAAAACATTGAAAAATCCCCTCCCCAATAAAAATGTAAATTGCCCTATTTTCCCTATTTCACCCCCAAAAAGTGTAAAAAAAATATTTACTATACATATTTGGTACCACCACATGCGTAAATATCCCAACTATTGAAAAAAAGTGTTAATGATACCGTATGGTGAACGGCGTGAACGTAAAAATAAAAAAAATGCCAAAATAGCTGCTTTTTTATAACATTTTATTAAAAAAATGAATAAAAAAAGTACTGAAAGTTTTATATAAGCAAATATGGTATCAATAAATGGTATCAACAGATCACGGCGCAAAAAATGAGCCCTCATAGTGCCGCTTATACGGAAAAATGAAAAAGTTATAGGTCTTCAAATTAAGGGGATTTTAAACGTACTAATTTGGCTAAACAGTTTGTGATTTTTTATTAAGCGCAACAGTAATAGAAAAGTATGTAATCATGGGTATCATTTTAATCGTATTGACCCAAAGAATAAAGAACACATGTCATTTTTACTGTACATTGTATTGCGCGAAAACGAAACCTTCCAAAATTTGCTAAATTGTGGTTTTCTTTTTAATTTCCCCACACAAATAGTATTTTCTTGGTTGCGCCATACATTTTATGGTAAAGTGAGTGATGGCATTACAACGGACAAGTGGTCGCGCAAAAAACAAGCCCTCATACTAGTCTGTGGATGAAAATATAAAAGAGTTGTGATTTTTTGAAGGCGAGGAGGAAAAAACAAAAAACGTAAAAATAAAATTGTCCTTAAAGGGGTACTCCGGTGCTTAGACATCTTATCCCCTATCCAAAGGATAGGGGATAAGATGCCTGATCGCGGGAGTCCCGCCGCTGGGGACCCCGTGATCTTGCACGCGGCACCCCGTTTGTAATCAGTCCCCGGAGCGTGTTTCGCTCTGGGTCTGATTACGGGCGACCACAGGGCCGACAGCGTGTGACGTCACGCCTCCGCCCCCGTGTGACGTCACGCTCCGCCCCTCAATGCAAGCCTATGCAAGGGGGCCTGACAGCTATCACGCCCCTTCCCATAGGCTTGCATTGAGGGGCGGAGCGTGAAGTCACACGGGGGCGGAGGAGTGACGTCACACGCCGTCGGCCCTGTGGTCGCCCGTAATCAAACCCAGAGCGAACACCCTCCGGGGACTGATTACAAACGGGGTGCCACGTGCAAGATCACAGGGGTCCCCAGTGGCGGGACTTCCGCGGTCAGGCATCTTATCCCCTATCCTTTGGAGTCCTTAAGGGGTTAAACAAATTACACTTTCATTTAGTGTGTAGCCACCCAATTACCGATTTTTTGCAGAGTAAAGGTGCGTTTTTGGCGGGTTTTCCGCAGTGTATTAGAAAGGGGCGGGCTCTTCTGGGCTGTCCATAGCAGATTGTCCGCGGCGGAATTTACGCTGCAGAAAATCCGCCGCAGTCCCTACTGACTTCAATGGGGCTTGCGGCGGATTTTCCGCAGCGTAAATTCCGCTCTGTCTCTGGTCTATTCACACGTACAGGGTCAATTCACACATAGAGGATCCTGTGCAGATTTGATGCTCAGGATTTGTAACTGCAGATTAGAAGCTGTGCTCAGTCATTTAGTTTATATTGAAATCTGCAGCAGAAAATCCTGCGCATCAAATCTGTGCAGGATCCTGTACATGTGAACGTACCCTAAGGCAGTATTGGAAAATAATGACACTTACAATACAATATTGACAGTATTGACACTTTGGGCCCTATGTGGACATTTCCACTTAGGGGTGTACTCACTTTTGTTGCAGAGTTTTAAACATTAAAGAAGTAGTCCAGTATTGGAAAACGTATCCCCTATCCGAAGGATAGGGGAGGAGTTTCAAATCGCTGGGGTTCCAACCACCGGGACCTCCGATCTTCCATACGGGGCCCTGGTTCTCCAGCCAGATAGCATGTGTCGACCATTGCACGAAGCGGCAGCTGACACACCCCCTCAGTACAGCTTTACAGCAGAGCCGGAGATTGCCGAAGGCAGCGCTCTGGCTCTCCCATAGCGTTGTACTGAGGGGGCGTGTCAGCTGCCGCTTTGTGCAATGGTCGACACATGCTATCTGGCTGGAGAACCGGGGCCCCGTATGGAAGATGTGGTTGGACCCCCAGCAATCTGAAACTTATTCCCTATCCTTAGGATAGGGGATCAGTTTTCCAATACTGGACTACTTCTTTAACCCGTACAGGGCCTAGGGCGTATGGATACGCCTTCTGTACCTGGGTCTTAAGGACCCAGGGCGTACAGGTACGCCCGTGGGAATTCTGGTCCCTGCTGAGCGCCGGGCAGGGATCGGACTGGGGTGACTGCTGATATCAATCAGCAGGCACCCCGCGCAAATGCCGAGGGGGGTCATCAGATGATGACACCCCCATGTCTGCGATCGGCACAAATCGCAAGTGAAATCGCACTTGCGATTTGCGCAATTCCGGGTCACGTGTGACCCGATGATACTAGGTGATCGGGGGTGTAGAATACACCCCCTATCACCTACTGTATCTATGGGGAGGTGGCGATTTAGCCACCCCCCCAGGAGAGCTGCTATAGGCTGGACAATCGTCCAGCCAATAGCAGCCGGCAGGGGTTAAACGGCATCCTCTGCAGCACTGACCGTTAGCTGGGTCCAGCCAGCGGTCAGAGCTGCAAGAGGAGCCAGGGACCCCCCCTCTGCACCCATCGGATCACCTCAGGAGACCCAAAGATCCCCTAGATCAGGGACAGAATCCACCAGAGGGAAAGGTAGGAAAATCCATGTAGTAGAGTAAAAAAAAAAAGTTACCCCCCCCCGATACCCCCTAATAGGGCCCTAGAGTACACCACATTTTTTTTGCGTGACCCGAGCCCTATTAGGGGTGATCCCATCTATGACCGGCTTTACAAAGTGAGGCCGGTCATCGATCACTTTGGGGCCAAATTTTTGGAGGCCTACGTACCGCTTAGGGAGCTCTCGGTTGATGAGTCTCTTATCAGTTTTAAGGGGAGGCTCATGTTCTGCCAGTATAGTCCCTCGAAGCGGGCGCAGTATGGCGTGAAGCTCTATAAACTTTGTGAGAGTACCTCCGGGTGCACTCTCAAGTTTAGAGTGTCTGAGGGACGTGATTCCCGTATTGAACCCCAAGATTGTCCCCCCACTCTGGGTGTTAGCGGGAAAATCATTTGGGACCTTATGTACCCATTGCTGGATAAGGGTTACCACGTGTACATGGACAACTTTTATACCAGCATCCCTCTCTTCACATCCCTTGCCGCCAGATCCACGTCCGCTTGTGGGACTGTGCGGAGAAACCAGAGAGGCCTCCCTCTAAATTTGATCCAGACACCTATTCCCAAGGGTGAGTCCCGTGCCCTTACCTATGAAAACCTGTTGCTGGTCAAGTATAAGGATAAGAGGGATGTCCTTATGCTGACCACTATTCATGGTAACGGCAGCTCACCTGTCCCTGTGCGAGGTACCACAACAACGGTCCTCAAGCCTGACTGTATTCTGGACTACAATCAGTATATGGGGGGAGGTGATCTTTCTGATCACGTCCTCAAGCCATACATGGCTATGCGGAAAACACATGTATGGTACAAAAAACTTGCAGTCTACATGGTACAGGTTGCCATGTACAACGCTTTTGTACTGTACCGGAACGGTGGCAACACAGGGACATACCTCCAGTTCCAAGAAGAAGTCCTAAAGGTCCTGATCTTTGCTGACCGGGAAAGAGCAGGCCGGATTTCCCAAGGAACTGAGGTTATAGGCGCCAGGATCGTCCCAGGCCAACACTTTCCAGGTGAAGTCCCCCACACTGGAAAGAAGGGACGATCCCAGAAAAAAATGCAGAGTGTGTAACAGGAGGGGGATTCGGAAGGATACCACCTATCAATGTGACACTTGCCCTGATCATCCGGGCCTCTGCAATAAGGATTGCTTCAGGGAGTATCACACTTCCATGGAGTACTAAATTTTCCCTCTTCATTTTAATTTTCCATAATTTGACCCCAATGTACCAAGTCCAGAGTAGATTCCAAAGTTCCAAAAAAACTATTCCAAAAAAACTATTTCATAAACAAAAAAAAAAAAACATGATAAGACCTCTGGGGGTATTTTTTTCCAAAAATGGGTCATGGGTCACTGTCATCGGGGACTTTTTATGTTGCCTCAAATACTCTCCACCTGAGCGGGTGCGCATTTGAGGGAACAGGTTAGGGACGGCCACACACATCACATTCCCAGAGTGATGATTCAGAGCATAGGGTTTGGGGTGGGCATATTTTTTAGTTTTGGCTATGCTCTGGGTCATCATTCTGGGAACATAATCTGTTTTATAATTTGATGTCCCACTGTACCCCTTGTTAGTTATTAGTGTACCCCATGTAATGCCCCTTGAGGGGGGGGGGGGGGGTCCCACTGTTCTGGCTCCATAGGTAGCTGTCTAGAAGCTCCAGGCCCCTGACTGCCCTCCTGTTCCTCCGTGACCAGTGAGCAGAGCCGATCTACGCCCAGATATGAGGTATGTCCTTACTCCAAAGAAATTTATTTACAAATGTAATTTTTTTTGCTGTTTTGGCACTAAATGTGACATGCCCCCCCCATTTCAGCAAAATGTGACTCCTTCTCTTCTGAGCATTGTAGTGCGCCAGCAGAGCCCTTGACATCCACACATGGGGTATTTCCATACTCAGAAGAGATGGGGGTTACCCCTTGTAAAAATTAAAAAAATGGGTCTACAAGAACATGCGAGTGTAAAAAATGAAGATTTTAAATTTTCTCCTTCACTTTGCTGCTATTCCTTTGAAACACCTAAAGGGTTAACACACTTACTGAATGTCATTTTGAATACTTTGAGGGGTGCAGTTTATATAATGGGGTCATTTGTAGGGTATTTCTAATATGAAGACCCTCCAAATCCACTTCAAACCTTAACTGGTCCCTGAAAAATTCCGATTTTGAAAATTTTGTGAAAAATTGCTGCTGAACTTTGACGTCCTCTGGTGTCTTCCAAAAGTAAAAACATGACAACTTTATGATGCAAACATAAAGTAGACATATTGTATATGTGAATCAATATATTATTTATTTGGAATATTCATTTTCCTTACAAGCAGAGAGCTTCAAAGTTAAAAAAAAATCCAAATTTTCGATTTTTTCATCAAATTTTGGAATTTTTCACCAAGAAACAATGCAAGTAAAAGCATCCAGGAGTTATTAATGTTTAAAGTGGTCAGATGTGCAAAAAATGGCCGAGTCCTACAGTGAAAATTGGCTGGGTCCTTAAGGGGTTAATGGCTGTATGTTGAATTATTTTGAGGGGACACAACAGGGGTCAAGTCCTGGGGAATAAAGTACAGGAACTCACCCATGATTTCCACTCAACGGCTGGTGCTAATGGGAACGGTGTAGATAAAGTGCAGGAACTTAGTTCCCACGCGTTCCTGCAGGACTTGAGCCCTGGGACACAACATCATACACTGTTATACAGGCTTTGCACTACTTTACATTGTAGCAGAGTGTTATTTCTTCAGTCCTGTCACATGAAAAGATATAATAAAATATTTAGAAGAATGTGGGGGGGTGAGATGCTGTATATACGCTGTGTACGAACACCTTGGGGCTGTGACACCGTATGTGGGCTCCAGCCTTATACACAGCTCTGCCTGCTGTACATCCTATCAGGACTGCAATTCTTCAGCCTCCGCTTGGTTCTATGGTTTCCCCCAGACAAACAAGGCCTCCTCCTTCTCCCTATCCAGATCAGGATACCTCGCATCAGGTAATATGGCCGAGAGAAAGTGACACAGCACATCATGTGATCTACCCTTAACCCCGCCTCCCTCTCAAAACCCACCAATCGACGTGGAGGAGGAGGAGGTGACGTCAGCAGCCCCATGACTGCTTGTCACTTCCGCTGGGAAGAGAAGGGTTGGCAGGGAGGAAGCGGACAGCAGCAACCTCAGCAGCAGCAGCGGGTCCGGCAGAGAACAGGAGCGGCCCGGTACTCGACTAGACGCACGCTAGGCATCTACTCACCGCGGGTAAGAGGGGCGGCACCTCCCGGGACAGTGACGGGTGACACCGCAGCGGGCAGAGGGGAGGCCTCTTTCTTGTGTACGACCCCCCGGGGAGGTCTGGGAGATGCAGGGAGGCCCTGGGTGGGGAGACCCCGCATAAAGACCTATCCTGGACAGCCACCTCCCCCGTTACCCCATCTGAAATCCCCGCCCTGTGTCCCTGCACCCCCAATACTGCCGCTTAAAGGGAAACCCCAGTGACAACGACTCCGCTTATACAGCGAGTCACGTGAGCTATGTTTTTTTTTTTTTTTTTTACTTTTTAATTTTGTTATCGTATGTTTTTGTATCCCATAATACCACAGGATGGACACTGATTTCACTTTCTCTTGAGCTTATTAACGCCCCCTGCTGGAAAGTGTGGGGGAGGGGGTGACAACCCTCTGCACATACTGCTGCCTTACAGAAACTATTGTCAATATGTGAGATGGTGCACAGCAGTATTGTGTTATACTGAAGCCTAACAATCTATTATAGTACTGCAATGTATAAGAATGTCTAATAAGGCCACAATGTATAAGAATATAACTACTGTAAGGCTGCCCCCTGTATACAAGAATATATCTACTGTAAGGCTGCCCCCTGTATACAAGAATATATCTACTGTAAGGCTGGCCCCCTGTATACAAGAATATAACTACTGTAAGGCTGCCCCCTGTATACAAGAATATATCTACTGTAAGGCTGGCCCCCTGTATACAAGAATATATCTACTGTAAGGCTGCCCCCTGTATACAAGAATATAACTACTGTAAGGCTGCCCCCTGTATACAAGAATACAACTACTGTAAGGCTGCCCCCTGTATACAAGAATATAACTACTGTAAGGCTGCCCCCTGTATACAAGAATATAACTACTGTAAGGCTGGCCCCCTGTATACAAGAATATAACTACTGTAAGGCTGCCCCCTGTATACAAGAATATAACTACTGTAAGGCTGCCCCCCTGTATACAAGAATATAACTACTGTAAGGCTGGCCCCCTGTATACAAGAATATAACTACTGTAAGGCTGGCCTCCTGTATACAAGAATATAACTACTGTAAGGCTGCCCCCCTGTATACAAGAATATAACTACTGTAAGGCTGGCCCCCTGTATACAAGAATATAACTACTGTAAGGCTGGCCTCCTGTATACAAGAATATAACTACTGTAAGGCTGCCCCCTGTATACAAGAATACAACTACTGTAAGGCTGGCCCCCTGTATACAAGAATATAACTACTGTAAGGCTGCCCCCTGTATACAAGAATATAACTACTGTAAGGCTGGCCCCCTGTATACAAGAATATAACTACTGTAAGGCTGGCCCCCTGTATACAAGAATATAACTACTGTAAGGCTGGCCCCCTGTATACAAGAATATATCTACTGTAAGGCTGGCCCCCTGTATACAAGAATATAACTACTGTAAGGCTGCCCCCTGTATACAAGAATATAACTACTGTAAGGCTGGCCCCCTGTATACAAGAATATAACTACTGTAAGGCTGGCCCCCTGTATACAAGAATATATCTACTGTAAGGCTGGCCCCCTGTATACAAGAATATAACTACTGTAAGGCTGGCCCCCTGTATACAAGAATATAACTACTGTAAGGCTGGCCCCCTGTATATAAGAATATAACTACTGTAAGGCTGGCCCCCTGTATACAAGAATATAACTACTGTAAGGCTGGCCCCCTGTATACAAGAATACAACTACTGTAAGGCTGGCCCCCTGTATATACAAGAATATAACTACTGTAAGGCTGGCCCCCTGTATATACAAGAATATAACTACTGTAAGGCTGGCCCCCTGTATATACAAGAATATAACTACTGTAAGGCTGGCCCCCTGTATATACAAGAATATAACTACTGTAAGGCTGGCCCCCTGTATATACAAGAATATAACTACTGTAAGGCTGGCCCCCTGTATATACAAGAATATAACTACTGTAAGGCTGGCCCCCTGTATATACAAGAATATAACTACTGTAAGGCTGGCCCCCTGTATATACAAGAATATAACTACTGTAAGGCTGGCCCCCTGTATATACAAGAATATAACTACTGTAAGGCTGGCCCCCTGTATATACAAGAATATAACTACTGTAAGGCTGGCCCCCTGTATATACAAGAATATAACTACTGTAAGGCTGGCCCCCTGTATATACAAGAATATAACTACTGTAAGGCTGGCCCCCTGTATATACAAGAATATAACTACTGTAAGGCTGGCCCCCTGTATATACAAGAATATAACTACTGTAAGGCTGGCCCCCTGTATATACAAGAATATAACTACTGTAAGGCTGGCCCCCTGTATATACAAGAATATAACTACTGTAAGGCTGGCCCCCTGTATATACAAGAATATAACTACTGTAAGGCTGGCCCCCTGTATATACAAGAATATAACTACTGTAAGGCTGGCCCCCTGTATATACAAGAATATAACTACTGTAAGGCTGGCCCCCTGTATATACAAGAATATAACTACTGTAAGGCTGGCCCCCTGTATATACAAGAATATAACTACTGTAAGGCTGGCCCCCTGTATATACAAGAATATAACTACTGTAAGGCTGGCCCCCTGTATATACAAGAATATAACTACTGTAAGGCTGGCCCCCTGTATATACAAGAATATAACTACTGTAAGGCTGGCCCCCTGTATATACAAGAATATAACTACTGTAAGGCTGGCCCCCTGTATACACAAGAATATAACTACTGTAAGGCTGGCCCCCTGTATACACAAGAATATAACTACTGTAAGGCTGGCCCCCTGTATACACAAGAATATAACTACTGTAAGGCTGGCCCCCTGTATACACAAGAATATAACTACTGTAAGGCTGGCCCCCTGTATACACAAGAATATAACTACTGTAAGGCTGCCCCCCTGTATACACAAGAATATAACTTCTGTAAGGCTGCCCCCCTGTATACACAAGAATATAACTTCTGTAAGGCTGCCCCCCCTGTATACACAAGAATATAACTTCTGTAAGGCTGCCCCCCCTGTATACAAGAATCATCAAATGGATAGTTGGAAAAGAAAATCCATGGGGTCTCGGCGCAATCCATCAGATGACTTCACATACATGATATGTAGAAAAGTAGTTAATTTATTGAAGTGCCAAAAGCGTTTCGAGGCCTCACTAGCCTCTTTATCAATGTTAAAATGGCTTTTACAAGCAGTAATAGCGGTGTGCTTATAAAGCTAAAAAAGCGCTAAGGATCGAATGATGACATGCAGGAGAGTGACACGCTGTGTGAACAATGTTCAAAGCATTGCCGCCGGTCATTAGCAAGTTTAGTATGTAAAACAGCATGCAAAGTAATATATCATGTCTCCATATGCCTTACCTGATCGGCACCTAGTGCCATGCAAGGGGTGTGTGTAATGGGAAGGGAATTCGTTCCATGACAAGCACGGAGCAGCTGTCAACGGGCCTTAATAGCGGAGGTTCAGTGGAGACAGCGCGCATGCGCATAAGAGAGGCAGCAAGCGGAGTGTAACTAAGGGTCCAATGCTTATCATAGGGAGCAGTGTATCTAATGACTCGCGCATGTGCACGGTACGAGTAAATAGCTTTTTGTGGACATTACCAGTGGCAATGCTTTGAACATTGTTTACAGAGTCCGTCACTCTCCTGCTTTCCGGCAGGAGTGCTGACGTCAGGTACCTATCAGTCATTCGCTCCTTAGTGCCTTTTTAGTTTTAGAAGCACATTGTTTTTACTGCTTGTACATGCAATTTTAAAATTGATAAAGAAGCTAGTGAGGCCTTGAAATGCGTTTGTTTGGCACTTCAATAAATGGACTACTTTCCTACATATCACGTAATGTGACTTCATCTGAAGGATTGTGTTGAGACCCTGTGGATTTTTTTACCTATCCATTTGAAGCTTCTTCATTCGGCGGAGGGTTCCTAATTACCGAGGCCCGGGTGGCTGCACCGACACTACAAAGTCATAGGTGGTTGTGTCTGGCACACAACCACAAAAAGTGAGCAAGATTGCCCCCTATCCTCCAACCTATACTTAAGGGTACATATATATCTCAAGGACTATTATCCCATGAGAAGCTTTGCTGTGTTTTTTACAGACACGTTTATCCACTGTATATAAGAATATAACTACTGTAATACTGTCCCCTGTTTACAAGAATATTACTACTGTAATACTGTCCCCTGTAGACAAGAATATAACTACTATAATACTGTCCCCCTGTAGACAAGAATATTACTACTGTAATACTGTCCCCTGTATACAAGAATATACGGTAACTACTATAATACTGCCCCTATGTACAAGAATATAACTACTATAATCACAAGCAACACACAGAAGCGAGCAGCCGGCACAACTACCCCTAAATTCCTTAGATCATACTCCCAGCCGATAAAGCGAAAGCAAAAGACGCCCCGAGCTCGGGCTCCACAGTTCCCTTAACAGTGCTGGCAGGCACTGTAACCCTTTGGGTTCCAAGTCCCTAATGAATGGACATCTTCGCATCAAACATGTATAGAAAGCAGGGACGTCACTCACCGGAGTACTGTGCCGATAATTCTTTATTTCTTTAAGGTGCAATAACAGACATGGTGCATGGATGATTCCAAGGACTCAGCTAAACAGAGTAAAACTGGGTGACGTCCCTGCTTTCTATACATGTTTGATAACTACTATAATGCTGTCCCCTGTATACAAGAATATAACTACTGTAAGGCTGCCCCCCTGTATACAAGAATATAACTACTATAATGCTGTCCCCTGTATACAAGAATATAACTACTGTAAGGCTGCCCCCCTGTATACAAGAATAGAACTACTGTAATGCTGCCCCCCTGTATACAAGAATATATCTACTGTAAGGCTGGCCCCCTGTATACAAGAATATAACTACTGTAAGGCTGCCCCCTGTATACAAGAATATAACTACTGTAAGGCTGCCCCCTGTATGCAAGGATATTACTACTGTAAGGCTGGCCCCCTGTATGCAAGGATATTACTACTGTAAGGCTGCCCCCTGTATGCAAGGATATTACTACTGTAAGGCTGCCCCCTGTATGCAAGGATATTACTACTGTAATGCTGCCCCCTGTATACAAGAATATAACTACTGTAAGGCTGCCCCCCTGTATACAAGAATATAACTACTGTAAGGCTGCCCCCCTGTAGACAAGAATATAACTACTGTAAGGCTGCCCCCCTGTAGACAAGAATATAACTACTGTAAGGCTGCCCCCTGTATACAAGAATACAACTACTGTAAGGCTGCCCCCTGTATACAAGAATACAACTACTGTAATGCTGCCCCCTGTATACAAGAATACAACTACTGTAAGGCTGCCCCCTGTATGCAAGGATATTACTACTGTAAGGCTGCCCCCTGTATGCAAGGATATTACTACTGTAAGGCTGGCCCCCTGTATACAAGAATATAACTACTGTAAGGCTGCCCCCCTGTATACAAGAATATAACTACTGTAAGGCTGGCCCCCTGTATACAAGAATATTACTACTGTAAGGCTGGCCCCCTGTATACAAGAATATAACTACTGTAAGGCTGGCCCCCTGTATACAAGAATAGAACTACTGTAATGCTGCCCCCCTGTATACAAGAATATAACTACTGTAAGGCTGCCCCCTGTATGCAAGGATATTACTACTGTAAGGCTGGCCCCCTGTATGCAAGGATATTACTACTGTAAGGCTGCCCCCTGTATGCAAGGATATTACTACTGTAAGGCTGCCCCCTGTATACAAGAATATAACTACTGTAAGGCTGCCCCCCTGTATACAAGAATATAACTACTGTAAGGCTGCCCCCTGTATGCAAGGATATTACTACTGTAAGGCTGCCCCCTGTATACAAGAATATAACTACTGTAAGGCTGCCCCCCTGTATACAAGAATATAACTACTATAATGCTGTCCCCTGTATACAAGAATATAACTACTGTAAGGCTGCCCCCCTGTATACAAGAATATATCTACTGTAAGGCTGGCCCCCTGTATACAAGAATATATCTACTGTAAGGCTGGCCCCCTGTATACAAGAATATATCTACTGAAAGGCTGCCCCCCTGTATACAAGAATATAACTACTGTAAGGCTGCCCCCTGTATACAAGAATATAACTACTGTAAGGCTGGCCCCCTGTATACAAGAATATAACTACTGTAAGGCTGGCCCCCTGTATACAAGAATATAACTACTGTAAGGCTGCCCCCCTGTATACAAGAATATAACTACTGTAAGGCTGGCCCCCTGTATACAAGAATATAACTACTGTAAGGCTGCCCCCTGTATACAAGAATACAACTACTGTAAGGCTGCCCCCCTGTATACAAGAATATATCTACTGTAAGGCTGGCCCCCTGTATACAAGAATATATCTACTGTAAGGCTGGCCCCCTGTATACAAGAATATATCTACTGTAAGGCTGGCCCCCTGTATACAAGAATATATCTACTGAAAGGCTGCCCCCCTGTATACAAGAATATAACTACTGTAAGGCTGCCCCCTGTAGACAAGAATATATCTACTATAATGCTGATCCCTATGTATAAGAATGGCTGTCTCCTATATATTCTTTGTTTCTACTTTAGTTGCACGATATCTTGACCGACCACTTACATAGGGATCTTTAAAATAAACTTGGTGGTGGTGGCTGTTCCTCTTCCTGTGTTGTAATCGGGCAGAGACAATGCTGTGGATGACATTAGACCAGGGTTTCCCTAACCAGTGTGCCTCCAGCTATTGCAAAACTGTCTGGGCATGCTGGGAAGTTGTAGTTTTTCAACAGCTGGAGGCATCCTTGTTGGGAAACCCTGCATTAGACTATAAATGTTGTTCAAGCTGAAGCTGCCTATGGAAGCCAGTAGGAAATGGCGACAGGTGAGATTATTGCCGCGTCGAGTGCGATCGCTGCAGCGGGTTTCCGGTGGCACAGTTTGTGGGCCTGTATTTCTCTTCTTCCAGACATCCTGTATCAGGGGTCTCAAACTGGTGGCCCTCCAGATGTTGCAAAACTTCAACTCCCAGCATGCCCGGACAGCCAACGGCTGTCCGGGCATGCTGGGAGTTGAGGTTTTGCAACATCTGGGTGGTCACCAGTTTGAACCCACTGTCCTATATAAATTGTACCTCCTGTTCCAACAGAGCAGACTGTTATGTTGTACACGTATGCCCGCTGCGTGCGATACCAGCCAATCAGGTGGGTTGGCATGGGGAATTAATTTTTAAACTAACAACCCCCTTTACTTTTGTCTTGCCCACTAAAGAGGATGTCACATTGAGACCAGACTAGTGTGGCTCTAGCTTTTGAGACATGTGACCAATAGCTGGTGGTGGTCACCCCTGGGTATGTAGGATTACATATGGGCATTCTCCTGACGACTAGGCCTCATCCTTAGGAGTGGCAGCCATTCTTTGTTAGCAGATCTTCTCTCTTGCTAATAGAGGAGGGTCCATGTGGGCCATTGCCTCCATCCGCATGTCCTAATAGGAAGACATATCTTATTGAGACTATCCCTTTAAAATGATGCTCCTTTGCTGCAGTAGGTAGTAAGGAATTGATCGATGCCGTACAAGACTGGACAAACCCAGGTACCGATCTACAATTGTGCTGCTGTAGGTTTGAGTGCTCTTATTGTAGCAGCATATGGCACCCATTGATTTCTATGGATACTCGCAGGATTTTCAATGTCTGATTGGGGGGGGGGGGTTACTTCAGGGCCCTCCTCCCTCCCATCATCTACATTGGTCACATAAGTATGGGTCACCTCACCCTCTTTAATTAGTCCCCCCCCCCCCCCCCATAGTGCCCACGAATTTACCAATTTTTTTTACTTTGTTTCGTCTTTGTCTTTCCGGGTTTCAGACCTCGCCGTAATTGTTATACTATTTGCCTTTTGCTTCCTTATTTTTTTTTTTTTTTTTTATTAGGGGATATTCACCTGTACAAGATCTGCTGCAGTTTTTATGCTGTGTTCAGTCATTTAGTAATATTATCTGCAGCAGGTTCTGTATGTATTTTGCTGCTACCTGTGTCAATTATCCTTAGGGCAGTGTTTCCCAACCAGGGGGCCTCCAGCTGTTGCAAAACTACAACTCCAGCATGCCCAGACAGCCAAAGGCTGTCCGGGCATGATGGAAGTTGTAGTTTTGCAACAGCTGGAAGTGCCCTGGTTGGGAAACATTGCCTTAGGGTGAGCTGCAGCAAAATATGCAGTATGAAAGTGTGTGGGGGGGAGGCTGTTCCCTAAGCCACCTCGTCCTTCCTGTTCCACACTTCCCTTTTCTGAAACTTGACAAGTGTTCTATGGCGAAAGGTCTTGTCGACTGTGGAGATTTGTTTTGGCTGGGGGTCATAACTTACCAGGGGCCACTATAGCAATCGGTTGTCATATGGTGCAACCTAGCAGGATGTGTTTAATTCACTTGCTGCGCCACCACAGGAGAAACTAAGTATTTCACAGTCCCCTAAAATGAATAGACTTTCTACTGGGGGACCCTTAGTATTTTATTTAGAATTCATGCTATATACACTGCTGAAAAAAATAAAGGCAACACTCAAACACAATGTAAATCCAAGTCAATGACACTTCTGTGAAATCCCACTGTCCACTCAGGAAGCAACACTGATTGACAATCAATTTCACATGCTGTTGTGCAAATGGAACAGACAACAGGTGGAAATTATAGGCCATTAGGAAGACACCCCCAATAAAGGAGTGGTCCTGCAAGTGGTGACCACAGACCACTTCTCAGATCCTATGCTTCCTGGCTGATGTTTTGGTCACTTTTGAATGCTGGCGGTGCTTTCACTCTAGTGGTAGCATGAGACGGAGTCTACAACCCACACAAGTGGCTCAGGTAGTACAGCTCATCCAGAATGGCACATCAGTGCGAGCTGTGGCAAGAAGGTTTGCTGTGTCTTTCAGCGTAGTGTCCAGAGCATGGAGTCGCTACCAGGAGACAGGCCAGTACATCAGGAGACGTGAAGGAGGCCGTAGGAGGGAAACAACCCAGCAGCAGGGCCGCTACCTCCGCCTTTGTGCAAGTAGGAGCACTGCCAGAGCCCTGCAAAATGACCTCCAGCAGGCCACAAATTTGTATGTGTCCACTTAAACGGTCAGAAACAGACTCCATGAGGGTGGTATGAGGGCCAGATGTCCACAGGTGGGGGTTGTGCTTACAGCCCAACACCGTGCAGGATGTTTGGCATTTGCCAGAGAACCCCAAGATTAGCAAATTCGCCACTGGCGCCCTGTGCTCTTCTCTGAAAGCAGGTTCACACTGAGCACGTTACAGACGTGACAGAGGCTGGAGACACCGTGGAGAACGTTCTGCTGCCTGCAACATCCTCCAGAATCACCGGTTTGGCGGTGGGTCAGTAATGGTGTGGGGTGGCATTTCTTTTGGGGGGTTGCACAGCCCTCCATGGGCTTGCCAGAGGTAGCCTGGCTGCCATTAGGTACCAAGATGAGATCCTCAGACCCCTTGTGAGACCATATGCTGGTGCGGTTGGCCCTGGAATACCTCATGTGGCTGGAGTGTGTCAGGGCCACACACACTACTGAGCCTCCTTTTGACTTGTTTTAAGGACATTTCATCAAAGTTGGATCAGCCTGTAGTGAGGTTTTCCACTTTGATTTTGAGTGTGACTCCATATCCAGACCTCCATGGGTTGATACATTTGATTTCCATTGATAATTTTTGTGTGATTTTGTTGTCAGCACATTCAAATGTAAAGAAGAAAGTATTTCATACGATTAGTTCATTCATACAGATCTAGGATGTGTTATCTTAGTGTTCCCTTTATTTTTTTTGAGCAGTGTAGAAATACGAGCACTTACTCCTAGAAATTGCCTCACTTTACTGAGAACGCACAAGACAATCGCTGACCAGACATAGATAAATCCAAATGTATGATAGGATTTCAGCCTTCATGCACCACTGTCCATCAAATATCCAAATGCTTTATTAATACACTGGATGCAAACAGTGACAAGTAATGCCTCTGCGTGTTTAATGCACTTTGTGACTGTGCTGTAACACATGAAATATGTCACATATGATGGTTTGCTGTTTTTTCCCCAAAACATTTTGGTGTTTTATGGATATTACTACTTGAGCTGGATAGCTGGATTCCTTCTTTAATACATTTGAATCAATTTAGAATTCTTAAATCGGATATCTTAAAATGGGTTTTCTAAAGCAGATGACCCTTCAGTTGCTGAAAAGTTGCTGCTTTCTGCAATATATTTCTAAAATAATTTTTCCTGCTGTGGTATCTATGGGGTAGATTTATCAAAAACCGTGCAGTGTTGCCCATATCAACCACTCAGATTGCTTCTTAATTTTTTTTTAAAAGGCCTATGAAGAATAAAGAAGCAATCTGATTGGTTGCTATGGTTTTAATCTTCCCCTTTATCTTTTTCTCAGTTGAAGAAAACCGATCAGCATTTTAATATCAGGACATTTTTACGATGTTCCTTTTTTACATAGTTAGGATGATGATGATGTCATCCAGCGCTGTGCCTTGGGTTAGTAATAATGTTTGGCTCTTAAACTTGACTCCAGCTGAGGGTTTGGCACCACTGGTATAATGGGCACCTAGCAGAAATGTGACCCGGGCAGTTGTTAAATGACACACATCCTGACACTGCAATGCTTCAGGGTAATAAATACCACACATCTGGTTATTGCTGTTATGTTCCTTGTGATGGCCATGAACTTGTGTGATCAGAGCCTAACCAGGAACAACAATAACAAGCGGCATAACCAGAG
Source organism: Hyla sarda (assembly GCF_029499605.1). Taxonomy (NCBI): domain Eukaryota; kingdom Metazoa; phylum Chordata; class Amphibia; order Anura; family Hylidae; genus Hyla; species Hyla sarda. The sequence goes on along the minus strand of NC_079194.1, from coordinate 118,788,042 downwards.
CCTCGATGCTCTAATGGATTTGACGTATGATGGATACAGATGATTACTAACTCTTTTGACTGTTGGGGTTCCACTTAGGTTTCTGGTGTTTTGATGGCAGGTATGGCTATCCATGCTGCATTTAATCTTTTTAAAAACCTTGATGGAGGCTCTAACGGCACCATAGTTTACTTTTTGTTAGAAGAAATACACAAGAAGTGTTAAAGCGGTGTCTCTGGGTATACATTGGTGGATGGTATAGGCCATCCATGTCTGGAGTCCCAGAGGTAGGCTGAATAGAATGAAGAGGCAGCGCACTAGCTAAGCGGGGTGCCACATCACCACCAACAAGCCCAGCTTTATGGTTACAGTCTTGATAGTTCAGCTCTTGTGGCTGAATGGATGAAGACTGCTGCAAGGGAAAAGTGGAGCAGCTGTCTGACTACCCATGAGTATGCTGCTTTTATTTTCCAAAGGGTTTCTGAAAAATAGGCTGGCATGAGTTTTCTTGCCACTGGCAACCACTCCACTTCTGCTTTTCAGCAGTTTTGATACAGGTTGCCATTATGGCCTCACCGACAGAAGACTGCAAACATGGAAGCAGTCCAGAATATAGCTATAGGGGTCACGAGGAAATCACAGAGAATCCTCCTGATCAATCATGATAGACACATTAAAATATAACCTTTAATATCACATACTAAAATATGAAATGAACCAAAATAAACCAAAAATGTGAAAAAAAAATTGTACAACACCACAAAATGATACAAGGGGCCCTGGGGTGTAGTATCAAATTGACCTAGTGAGTACTCCGGTGCACACTTTTTTTTTTTTTTTCATTTTATCCCATCCGGGCTGCAAAATAAAACACACTTTCTCTTACCTGCCAACGAGCCCCCGGAGCTCCGGTACAGGTGTTCGGTCCCCGGGCTGTATTCTTCTTACTTCCTGTTAGCCCGGCACGTCACACAGAGCTTCAGCCTATCACCGGCCGAGGCGGGACATCGCTGCGGCCAGCGATAGGCTGAAGCACCGTGTGACGTGCCGGGCTAACAGGAAGTAAGAAGAGTACAGCCCGGGGACCGAACACCTGTACCGGAGCTCCGGGGGCTCGTTGGCAGGTAAGAGAAAGTGTGTTTTTATTTTGCAGCCCGGATGGGATAAAATGAAAAAAGTGTGCATCGGAGTACTCCTTTAATGTGTTTGGGAAAACTTAGATTTAGACAAACACAGAAGCATATTTTTTAGAGGTTCTATTATGGGTGCGAATCCTGACTGTGGCTCAATATTCAAACATGCAGCAGAGATGGCATGGTCGGGCTGGAATATGCGCCAACATAACCCCTGCAGCCAGCATAGCCATAGTGATCCACCACCCATACCATAATCTGTGATTCTTCCATATTTTTCAAAGAAATCACTGAATAAGTGAAAATAAAGGGTTCCACAAATCAATCTAATAGAATGCCCTATGTGGTAGATCCCTTTATGGGCTTTACCACATATGGCATTCTATCAGATTGGTTTGTGGAGCCCTTTATTTCCACTTATTTGATTTTTCATAATGTACCGTCAGAATTAAGGCCTATGAGCGTTGTTGCCTTGTAACATCAGAGCTGTGTGAACAGATTGTCTTTTGCCATCTCTCCAGCCTAAAATTAGACTTTTCTTTGATGTCATTTGTAATAAAAAATTTATTTGGTAATAACTGAAAAGCTGTCAGGATGGGGTTAATTAAATGATTGTATCTGTATAATTTGTATCTTTTGTGCCTGCTTATCTTTAACCTGATTCTCAAGGTAGCAAAATTCCTCGCCAACCTATATGTGCCTGATCAATTGTTGTCAGGACTGTTAGGCTATGTTCACTCTTAATAGGAATGCTTCCAGGTAATAATCCAGGACCACTACCCTACAGCACAGTAAAAGGACTGGCACCGTGTTTACTTCATCCTTAATATAGGCACTACACTTGTCCATACCAGTGCTGCAATTTGCCCATTTAGGGTCTATTCACACGTACAGTATTCTGTGCAGATTTGATGCACAGGATTTTCTTCTGCAGATTTCAGTGTAAACTAAATGACTGAGCACATCTTGAAATCCTGCGCATCAAATCTGCACAGAATACTGTAAGTGTGAACAGATCCTTACTTGGACTTTTTATTGGTGGGAGTGGGGTTCCAGAGGTCAAATCCCCACTAACCAGACACGATGACTATTCTGACTTCCATTGGAGAATGAATGGGAGGAGCGGCACCCTGCGGAGCTGTCTGTGGTGCACTAGGATCCATCTGAACAACCCTTGTCTGTTAGCAAAACTACACATACATTTGCTGCAATTCTGTAATGTCCTCTTTGTACTGATCCTTTGGGAAAATCCCATTGTGGTACCTTTTTGCCTGTGGCTTGACTGTGTATAGGATATTGGGCGATGAAACCAGTAACTTGGCAGCCGGTTGGAAATCGAACTCTCTGCAGGAATATTTATCACTTGCTCAGGGAGTGGATCACCTGGCAGCACAGTACAGGCCCTGGCCAACACTTAATTCTATAGAAGAAAATTGTCATTTCCAGGCAGTGCCCTCTCCACGGGGGTACCTTGTGCTGTGGGTTTTCACGCTGGATCATTCGGCTACTTTGTTCACACGTGCTGTCCCCTCCCTTGTGACTCAAGCAGCTGATTATCCACATGATTCTCCATACAATAATTATGGCTGAAGCTGGCTGCCGAGGTTAACCCTTCGAGAGCCGTCACATGATCTGTATGTTCATATCTAGCAGAGATGCTTTTTGTTCTGTGCTTTGTATTTTAGCTTTGTTCTGTTTAGTCTCTTGTGCTTTTTTATATCTTGATATCTTGACAAACTTCCAATAACCCAGGGCAGAAGCCCGGGGCACAAGATTCCTTTCAAGAACCCCCCCCTATATAATGTATTGATGATGTTAAAATTTAACTTTTATAAAATTATAATTAAGATAATATAGGATTGACTAGTGTTTAAAATTGAGGCAATACTATTCCAAACATGAATCACTCCTAATGGGATAAACCCATGTATAATTAGTCACTAGGGGTCTGCAGTACCCTTATACTGGATTTAGTATACCAATTTAAAAACCACCATTTGCCGTCCTCTACTAGTTTCGGTGCATCAGCTGACGTTCTTGCCAGTTATTCCTCCTGAGGACGGTTCTGATGCGCCAAAACTAGTAGAGGACGGCAAATGGTGGTTTTTAAATGTTATACTAAATCCAGTATAAGGGTACTGCAGACCCCTAGTGACTAATTATACATAGGTTTAGTATTGCCTCAATTTTAAACAGTAGTCAATCCTATATTATCTTAATTTATAATAGTTAAATTTTAACATCGTCGATACATTATATAGCGGGGGGGGGATTCTTGAAAGGAATCTTATGCCCCAGGCTTCTGCCCTGGGTTATTGGAAGTTTTTTGAATTATCGTGATTCCTGACCCACCCTAGGGATTTTTTGTGTGTGATTTTGTTTGTTTTTCAGTTTTGTTTTTAGGCAGCATCTTTTATACAGCGTTTTGAATGAAAAAGTTGCCCTCCCAACATTTTAGATGTGGTACATTAGGAAGATCTAACACAATCTGGTCTGCCTGTGTCAATCTATCACAGCCTCTTGCAAGGGCCATATACGCCCCTGCACTACAGACGGAACCCCCCTACACCCAGACAAGGCTAGAGCTAGGAGAGCTAGCTTGGGTCTTAAGCTAGGACTCTGTTATGTTTGAATGGTCATCTAAACTGGACAACTATTCTGTATGCATTAGACTTCCTTTACTTACATCAATTGTCTGGTGCCGTTTCACTCAGCCATGCATCGGAGGGAAACTGATAGCAGAACTGATCCCATTCATTTGAATAGGACAGTTCATAATCATCCAAGGTCTGTTTGGATGTGCGATGATTGGACATGCCGGACTGGCACCGACAGGGTAAGGCTGGGTCCACACTACGTTTTGTCCCATACGGGAGCGCATACGGCAGGGGGGAGCTAAAAGCTCGCGCTCCCGTATATCACCGTATGCGCTCCCGTATGTCATTCATTTCAATGAGCCGGCCGGAGTGAAACGTTCGGTCGGCTCATTTTTGCGCCGTATGCGCTTTTACAACCGGACCTAAAACTGTGGTCAACCACGGTTTTAGTTCCGGTTGTAAAAGCGCATACGGCGCAAAAATGAGCCGACCGGACCGAACGTTTCACTCCGGCCGGCTCATTGAAATGAATGACATACGGGAGCGCATACGGTAACATACGGGAGCGCGAGCTTTTAGCTCCCCCCTGCCGTGTGCGCTCCCGTATGGGACAAAACGTAGTGTGGACCAAGCCTAACACATTTTTATGCTTTCCCTCGTCCGGCGATCAAAGTACTCTGGATGCTACACAATTGATGCCAACTGATGCACTTCTGGCATCAGTTGTGGAGAGTTTCGCCGCAGCCGGACACCGGATAGATGTAACTCTAGCCTTAGTTGGACTGTCTTAATATACATAAGATATATATTGGCTTTACAGTTAAGAATGGCTGTTTTTAATTCTATTGAACTCAATAGTAAAAAAGCATATATTTTGTAGTAAATAGTAAAAAGAACATATTTTGACTTAACAGCCATAGTATTTACCTCCATAAATGTTAGGCATTATTTTTGCCTAAAATACATCCGAAACGAAAAAGCAGTTTTTGCTGTCCAAAAATTTTTTTTTTTAAATATAAAACAAGGTTTTTTATTTTTTTACTGTAAAATTGCCTCAAACTGTACCTTATAGTGGTCTTGAGCCAAAACGTGTTCTCTGCCATCTCCGTGATTTACCTGTGTGATGTTTCACTTGTAATTGTTGGTTTCACATGGATTACTCAGTTGTGTTGCTTTGCTATTTGAGCCATGACTAGTTTCAGCCACAGATGTCAAGAGATAACATAAACATTTTTTAAAGGGAAGTGGTGACCAGAAAAAGGTTCACAAACACCTTATGGCCAGGTCTACACCCAGGATCACAGGATTCCTAATGACTGCGACATAGTATGTGTGGCCCCTACTGTTATCACCTTCAGATGGTATCTGTGGGTGCCATGTACCTAGTCCAGGGGTAGGCAGACCTAAGCCCAATGTTAAGCGGCCTACACGTGACTGTCATAATGCACCCTTTACTTCCACCAGTGTTGTCTGCTCATCCGCATTACATTGGGAGATATGTGGCCGACATACTTGTTTGAAAGATGGAACAGCCAACAAAGGAGTATCTACTCATTCTGGGCCTTTTACACAGGGCAATATCAGCCTGTTCTGCCAATAATTACTGCGTGTACCGTATATACTCGAGTATAAGCCGAGTTTTTCAGCACGATTTCTCGTGCTGAAAACATCCCCCTCGGCTTATACTCGAGTGAACTCTCCGCCCTCAGTGATCTTGAACCTGCGGACCTCCAGATGTTTCAAAACTACAACTCCCAGCAAGCCCGGGCAGCCATCGTCTGTCCGGGCTTGCTGGGAGTTGTAGTTTTGAAACCTCTGGAGGTCCACAGGTTGAAGACCACTGCGGCCTTCAAAATCATCCAGCCCCCCCCCCCCTCTAACCCCCTTTAGTTTTGTACTCCCCTCCGCTCGGCAGGACGTTAAGGTGCGTTGGTCCGGTGCTGCAGGACTGTCCGGTGGGGAGGTCGTCCGGTGGGATAGTGGTTCCGGGCTGCCATCTTCACTCTTCTCCGCGCTTCGGGCCCGGCCCCAGAATAGTCAAGTTGCCTTGACGACACAGAGGGATATTCATTACCAACGTCCCTCTGCGTCGTCGTCAAGGGAACGCCTCTATTCCGGGCCCGAAGCTCGGAGAAGAGGCCCCCCCGGTGAAGATGGCAGCCCGGAACCACTATCCCACCGGACGACCTCCCCACCGGACAGTCCTGCAGCAACGGACCAGCGCACCCTAACGTCCCGCCGAGCAGAGGCGAGTACAAAACTAAAGGGGGTGAGAGGGGGGGGGCTGTATGATGTCGAAGGCCGCAGTGGTCTTCAACCTGGGGACCTCCAGAGGTTTCAAAACTACAACTCCCAGCAAGCCCGGACAGCCAATGGCTGCCCGGGCTTGCTGGGAGTTGTAGTTTTGAAACATCTGGAGGTCCACAGGTTGAAGACCACTGTATCAGACATTGATAAGCGGTGATGATGAAGGGGGGGATGCTGATGACGTGGTGATGATAAGGGGATGATGAAGGGGTGGTGTGGGATGATGAAGGGGGGTGTGGAATGATGACAAGGGGATGATGAAGCAGGGGTGTGGGATGATGACAAGGGGGTGATGAAGGGGGGTGTGGGATAAGGGGATGATGACAGGCGGTGATGATGAAGGAGGGGGGGGATGATGACAGGGTGATGATGATGAGGGTGTTAATGACGGGGGTCTGGATGATGACAGGGGGGGGGATGATGTATTTCCCACCCTAGGCTTATACTCGAGTCAATAACTTTTCCTGGGATTTTGGGGTGAAATTACGGGCCTCGGCTTATATTCGGGTCGGCTTATACTCGAGTATATATGGTATTAGGACCTTTAGAGTTGCTGATATCTCTTGTTGTAACTTGGGAGGATCTTCAGATCTATTTAATACCAAGTAGTGATTGGCAATATGGAGGGGCATGTAAGTGATAAGGGCATTGCTAGGGTATTGCTTAAGATGCTGTTAGGAGAATGAAGCACTGTTCGGACACAGGCAAACGCTTAACAATTAAATCCAGTGACTCATGAATCTCCTTCATCTCCACCATGGGGCCTAGACTGCTTGGCTTCTTCTGCCAGCAACAGCTTGTCTCTACAGAACAACATCCTACTGAGTAATAGTTGTCAAATAGTAGCCACAAAATCATTTGTTCTAGTTAACCCCTTAAGGACTCAGGGTTTTTCCGTTTTTGCACTTTCGTTTTTTCCTCCTTACCTTTTAAAAATCATAACCCTTTCAATTTTCCACCTAAAAATCCATATTATGGCTTATTTTTTGCGTCGCCAATTCTACTTTGCAGTGACATTAGTCATTTTACCCAAAAATGCACGGCGAAACGGAAAAAAAAATCATTGTGCGACAAAATCGAAAAAAAAACGCCATTTTGTAACTTTTGGGGGCTTTCGTTTCTACGCAGTGCATATTTCGGTAAAAATTACACCTTATCATTATTCTGTAGGTCCATACGGTTAAAATGATACCCTACTTATATAGGTTTGATTTTGTCGCACTTCTGGAAAAAATCATAACTACATGCAGGAAAATTTATACGTTTAAAAATGTCATCTTCTGACCCCTATAACTTTTTTATTTTTCCACGTATGGGGTGGTATGAGGACTCATTTTTTGCGCCGTGATCTGAAGTTTTTATCGGTATGATTTCTGTTTTGATCGGACTTTTTGATCACTTTTTATTCATTTTTTAATTATATAAAAAGTGACCAAAATACGCTTTTTTGGACTTTGGAACTTTGGAACGCCATTGACCGTACGGCTTAATTAATGATATATTTTTATAGTTCGGACATTTACGCACGCGGCGATACCACATATGTTTTATTTTTTTTATGGGAAAAGGGGGGTGATTCAAACTTTTATTAGGGAAGGGGTTAAATGACCTTTATTAACACTTTTTTTTTACATTTTTTTTGCAGTGTTATAGGTCCCATAGGGACCTATAACACTGCACACACTGATCTCCTATGCTGGCCACTGGCCTGTATTAACACGCCTGTGATCAGCATTATCGGCGCTTGACTGCTCCTGCCTGGATCTCAGGCACGGAGCAGTCATTCGTCGATCGGACACCGGGGAGGCAGGTAAGAGCCCTCCCGGTGTCCGATCAGCTGTTCGGGACGCCGCGATTTCACCGCGGCGGTCCCGAACAGCCCGACTGAGCAGCCGGGTCACTTTCACTTTCACTTTAGGAGCGGCGGTCAGCTTTGACCGCCGCTTCTAAAGGGTTAATACCGCACATCGCCGCGATCGGCGATGTGTGGTATTAGCCGCGGGTCCCGGCCGTTGATTAGCGCCGGGACCGACGCGATATGATGCGGGATCGCGGCGCGATCCCGCTTCATATCGCGGGAGCCGGCGCAGGACGTAAATATACGTCCTGCGTCGTTAAGGGGTTAAAGTACCCCCCCCCCCCCCCAATAGTGATGGCTCCAATTTATAGCCAATGTAAAGAACTTGAATTGAAAATTCACATCTCTTCCTCCCCTGGGGTCTCTACATGTACAGTACTCACTGGAACACTGACATCTTTATTCACATTCTTGTAAAACACAGAGAAAAGGAAACACAGCTGCACATCCACAACTTGTATTTTGATCTACTTGGTTCTTAGCATAAATTCAAAAACTAACAGGTTGTTAGTATACATTTTGATCAAAAAGTAAAATCCCACTCGCAACGTCAAGTCCACTTGTTTGGAGTGGATCCCTAACCTAACACTGGCATAGTGCCGGGCAGCAACCACCACCCCCACAAAGGGAATGACCCAGTGGCCAGGCAGCCCCACTGCTGTCCGACCAAGCCCCTGGCTCTGGGCCATTCCACCCCACAGACCAAGCATCACAGTAACAATGATCGCCGCAGAGCACCACACCAGTGTGAACATCTACCATGTGCTCCCTGCCAGAGGGCTGGAAGAATGTTAGGAGGTCTTTCCCTTCTTCCATGGCCAGCGCTCCACTCCACCCATTTGGCCCAGGTGTTTTTAATTAGCAGGAGACTGCATAAGGGTTTCCTCCTAACATTCTCCCAGCCCTCTGGCAGGGAGCACATGGTAGGTGTTCACACTGGTGTGTTCCTCTGTGGTGGCCATTGTTTCTGTGATGCTTTGTCTGTGGGGTGGTGTGGCCCAGAGCCAGGGGCTTGGTCGGGCAACAGTGGGGCTGCCTAGCTACTGGGTTGTTCTCCTTGTGGGCATGGTGTTTCGAAGGCAGTGGTCGCTGCCCGGTGCTGCGCCAGTGTTTGGTTAGGGATCCACTCTGTCTAGGTGGCCTTGACGTGGCGAGTGGGCTTGTAATTTTTGATCAAAATGTATACTAACAACCTGTTAGTCTTTTTTTAATTATGCTGGGAAGCAAGTAGATCATAATACAAATGGTGGATGTGTGGCTATGTTTCTCTATTTGTGTTGTACATTTATTCACGTGACCTTCAGCATCTGCTCGCACAAAACAAAGTAGATGTTCCCTGAGTCATCATACTGAACCTATCCTCTATTCATTACATTACAACATGCACAGCACTGCTGTGTTTTAAGGAGACATAGGACACGTGATGGAGGCCATGGTGGGTATGAAGCCAATGACTTCCTAGCGCCACTACAGTTTTTAACTTCATCCATGTCTTGAGGTTGGGGCTGGAGTTGGAAATACCACTTGTCCTGCAGCCTTCTCAGGATCTCTTAATTGTGATAAGTGGCTTCCCAACCCCAATATAGACAGTACTCTTAGCAGTATGTGTTACCTTGACGCTACTCTTAGCATTGTGGGCTACAATGGATCAGTGCTGATATAATGTAAAATCCTGGAAACTGATGGTTGTCTAGCCTTGATACAAGTGTTGGGGCTCATGGACACTGGAAAATCTGCAGCTTGAAGCATAATAAAAGTAGTTAGGAAAAAAGTTCATAAATGTTTTCGCTATTGTGTAACAGAGTTTGGGATTATTCAGTGTCTTATAAAACTATGGTCTGTGGCAGAGGAAAAGCGCGTTGGGGGGGGGGGGGGGGTTTAGCATTCTTGCCTTGCCTCCTTCCCTGCAGCTGTGGTTTGGCTTGGTCCAATCCTTCAGTCGTCTTTCTTCCCTCTGAGATAAGTGCTTGTGGCAGGACCTTCCAGCTTAGCCACTTACTGGCCAAGACTGGACACTGTGGGTAGTGATTTTCTAATCGGGTGGGTTCTGCAATCAGTGCTTTCCTCGGAAGCTGGAAGAAAACAAGATTAGGGGACCGGGGCCAAGTAAGTATGGGTACATTTTTTTTTATTTATTTATTTATTTTTAATTTTTTTTATAAAACCCTGAATAACACCTTTTAAAATTCATACCCATCACTTTATTTTGCAGATTTACACAAGTTGCAAGTTATACCTTATCAGTGGTCAAGTCCACCAACAAGACATTAAATATTTCAGAAAAAAATATTTCGATTTTTAAAGAATTTAAATTCATATTTGATGCCTCCTCCATAAAGATAGGTTAGGTTCACACTGCCCCTATGCTCCATTCCCTTAAGTTCTTTGTACAGCGTCCATCGGGTGTCCGGTATTTTGGAGAAGTTTAGCGGAGAAAAATACCAGATGTGAAGTCATTGTTCTCCCGCTAAACTCGCATCATTTCACAATGGAAGTATCGCTGACGAGTCTCGGTGGTAGTGTAAAAAAAAAAAAAAGCCTTAAGAATCACCTACAATGCAAATTGTATAGTCAGTAAAACTGCAATTTATAAATAAGTATATTCAAACATTTTCTGGCATATCTACCGTACATTTCAATGTCTTCTATTGCAGAAACACATATATTTTTCAGACTAGAACGCGCACATTTTTGCCGAAAAGTGCCTACGGTAGATCTTACATTCAACAGTCAGGGTATTTAAGCACTGCCCGATCACTGAAAACTGCATTTCACTACTCCCTCCTGCCTGGCACTGATCTATATGTTCCGAGAAGGGGGGGGAAAGCTTCCATGTGTACATCTTCCTTCCCAAACATAGCTTAGGCTGGGTTCACACCACGTTTTTGCAATGCCCGTATACGTTTTCAACTTGTACAGCTCCCGTATACGTTTTCAACTTGAAAACCATACAGGAACCTTATTGAAAACCGTATGCATTGACTCGCCACTGAAAACCGTATCCCAAAAGACGCATCAGGTTGTCAGTTTTGCATCCTGTACGGTTTTTAAAATTTTATTTAATTTTTTTTTTTTTTTCCCTGTACCCAGCCTACCATGGTTTTTGGTCTGGGTGAAAAACCATATTGAAACATATGTTAAAAAAAATAAAAAGGGAGTCAATAGGAATCGTACAGAACCGCATGTGCGTACGGTTCCAAATGGTTTTCACCATACAGTTTTTGACTTTGCACAGTTTGTTTGTTTTCTTGGAATTTCAATCAAACAAGTGAAACTTTATTTATAATGGAATGAAAAGTACGGATGCAACTGGACATTTTTCAAACCATATATGGATAAAAATTTCTACACATTTTGATACAGTTTACTCAGGTTTTGAGGAATCAGTTTTTTATCAAAAACCTGATCCGGGAACTGTATTGCAAAAACGTGGTGTGAACCCAGCAGGTTAAGGTCCTAGACCACTGCAGGACCATTGGTGTCACAAGCATGTGGTCCTGTATTTCCCCAACCAGAGTGCCTCCAGCTGTTGCAAAGCTACAACTCCCAGAATGCCTGGACAGCCGTTGGCTGTCCGGGCATGCTGGGAGTTGTAGTTTTGCAACAGCTGGAGGCACCATGGTTGGGGAAATACTGATGTGGTCAGTCAGGAATACCAGGTGCGTGGAATGGCTTTTATTACATGAATGCGTTTGTGTATAGCACAGCCAAGTGTATGTGTGGCAGTCTATCACACATACATTCATTGCCGGGTTGGTTGTGAGCTACTACAGTGTTTCAGAGGCCGCCTGTGAGCTACTACAGTGTTTCAGAGGCCGCCTGTGAGCTACTACAGTGTTTGATGAGGCCGCCTGTCCTAGGTTTCATGTTGCTGTCGTTTGGGCAGCATGAATCTGTGGCCAGACTCCCTTTTAAACATTGAGCAGTTCAGCCATAGAATGGTCTGCAGATATAAATAGATCTGAATGAGCTGCATTCCTTGAGGGAGATTGATGAAAAAGTAATTTATGCGAAAGAAACGTGAATAATGGAGAAAGTATTTGTGTTCGTGTCTGTGAAGAACCTGCTCCGAGTCTTTTTGCAGTTCCTGTCATATTTGCTCATACGAGCTGTGGATTGTATTCGGTGCCTATGTATATAGTAAGGATACTGGGCACAGTCCCTCTGTTTATTAAAACCAAGCGCCATGTGCTTAACACCCCCTTCACTGCAGTCTTTTTCAGGTGGTCCCGAATATAAATACTTGGCAACCAACACAGCTTTATCTTAGTGCCTGCAGAAGTCGCCCACATCACGAGGAAGTAGTCCTGCCAGCACTGCTTCATGGCAGACGATCATATGCATTATGGTTCTTCTGCTTCAAGATCTGGGTGTTTAATTCCTATTTACGTTACATGAAGCTGCACCCGCAGTTTTGAAAAGGGGATAACCCCTAAGCTTTTTGTGAGGTTCTCTGCTACTGTTGAGCCATTTCTAGGGCCCTTCCATTGGCAGATATTCCCAACCTAGCGGTGTTAGGTTGGTGGTCAGTGGACTCCACCTGTGTCCATTAGTTCAGGGGGGTTTTCTGATCCTTTGTAAAAAAAAGTATAACTATTTCTGTATGGTCAATGCACAATAACTTGGTCTTTGGAGGAGACTGCCTGGCATTTTGCTTGACATGATGGCTTTTATCATCAAAATTACAGTTTGCACATAATGCTCTTTGAGGTATTGTCTCCTTGTCCTAACAGGTATCTAACAATCGAAGCAGTTTGGGACATGAATTGCAGCTGACAGATTGCATTAAGGGTGGGTTCACTTGTGCCGTATTTTGCTGCCTATTTTCTGCAGCTGATTTTGCTACCTATTGACTTCAATGGTAGCAAAATATGTAGCAGCAAAATACGGCACGTGTGACCCAACCCTGAAAACTATTTCAGAAGGCCTATAGTTTGCTGGCGTAGAAAAAGCTATGGTTACTAAGGCTGCTTTCACACTATAAAGTTCTTCCCTTTTAAAGAGCTGTTATAATGTTCCATTATGAAAACCCTTAAAAACACCCATTAAAAAATCCCATTAGTCTATGGGATTTTTACATTATCCGTTTTCACCCGTCATAGCCCGTTATTTGTGACGGGAGAAAAAACTGTACTCCCGTCACAAAATAACGTTCATTATTTATGACGGGCTAAAACGGATAATGTAAAAATCCCATTGACTTTAATGGGATTTGTAACAGCCGTTTTTAAGGGTTTTCATAACAGTACATTATAACTACTCGGAAAAACGGAAGAACTTCATAGTGTGAAAGCAGCCTGAGTCTAAAAGTGTTTTTTTTTTTTTTTTATATTTAACATTTTTAACAGAAAAAGCAGATACAGTACATGAATGACAGAGCAAAAAACGATTGAAAAGATGCAGATTTAGTAGGGCAGCATGCAGGCCTAGATCCTTGGATGACTCGGGTACCTATAGTGAAATAGTGAAATATATCATCGGAAGGCTAGAAAGACAGACAGTGCTGTACTTGTTGACAGATGAGGTGAAATTGGGAGAAAAGGAGGGGGGGGGTATGGTGGGGAGAAAATTGGGGGATTGCTGTGGTTTTCAGTCCGGCCAGAAAACCGGAGACGGGGCAAAAATGAGCCGACCGGAGTCACTGTTTGACTTTGGTCAGTTGGCTCATTCAAAGGAATGAGAAGGGGGCCGTGTCTGGCTGAGATATGGGAGGGCCCGGTTTTCACTCCCCCGGTGCTCCCTCTTCTTAAAGTAGTACTCTGGTGCCGACTATTAGTCCTCCGTTGTGCCCGGGCTGAAATAAAAAAAAAAATGAAAATAAACTTTCACTCACCTTCCTGCGTTCCCCTGGAGCACTGCTACAGCTGATCGGTCCTCCGGTCCCATCTTCCTGTGCACGGATTGTCACACAGCGCTCAGCATATCACCGGCCAAGGCGGGACATCACTGCGGCCGGCGATAGGCTGAGAGCCGTGTGACGATCCGTGCATAGGAACAAGGCAGAAGACTGGACAAGAAGACCGATCAGCTGTAGCAGTGCTCCGGGGGAACGCAGGAAGGTGAGTGAAAGTTTATTTTATTTCAGCCCAGCCACAATGGAGGACTAATAGTCAAGCCAAGAGTACTACTCCTTTAAGGAGTAAAGTTCACTTTTTCCCTCATTCTGATCATTCTTTTAGTCAGCAGCACGTGCTATTTGAGATTGAGCAGTGACTCAGTTGGGTTGGACCTTATGCTGTCTGTGCTCGCATTCCTCTGTCTTATTGTATTGTCGGGATGTGCAGGTGATTGCATAGCTCAGAGCTGCTTCATAATCCTGTTGTTTTACCTGCATTTGATATCTTGTTTTTGTTAGTTTTATGGTAGCCTAGTCGCTTGAGATTTCATGCAGCCTTATTGGCTATCTCTATTCCAGGGACTTGGTTTGTGTCCATCCGTGTACCTTGCGGATTGATAGAATACTGGCAGCTTTTGCAATCCGTGAGATCCCCTCATGACTCAATGTGACTTATCTTTTTAGAGGTTTGACAACAAGGACTTGCCTAATAACTTGGGTACTATCCTCACATTTGTAATGCAGTACTTCTCTATTGACTGCCTGGCACCTTGGCTAGGTAAAAATAATCAGGTCTCTTATTATTCCCTGTGTAATGAAGGCATGTTTGTGTGTGGCATTTTTTGTTTGGTGCGGTGGTTTATTTTTCTTTTTTCTTTTTCACATTCTTTAATAGAAATCCTTGAATGATGAAAGAATCACATAACTTGTAATGAGAGGAACAAGACCAAAAACAGTATATGTTAAAACACACAATGCCCAGATTCATCAGTCTGTCAGGGAGAAACCTGGAGTGATTTGGCCAATCCCAGCTCGGCTCCAGTAAAGTGAAGGCTTGAATTAGCTGCTATGGGCAGATCACTCCAGTTTTTGTCTGAGATTGATAAATCTGGGCCACAGTGTTACAGAAGTGCAGAACCTGCTGTGAACAAGTCCATTAGAAGTATCTTGTTTTCTTACTCTTGCCCAATACTCAACTCTCCTCATACTACTTCCAAGAAGTCTGATCGAGCGCTCTATTTCAAGACTGGAATGACGTTTCTGTAGTTGCTGGGTTTTGCAATACTTATTAAAGAGCCCCAATCCTAAAGTCAATATGCAGGTTAAGTGCAGCTGCTGATATTCTCATTGGTTACGTATTAGGGTATGCTAGGTGTTGTAGTTTCACAAGTGCTGTATTACTCCTCCTCTGGTAGGAGCCATTGATTCCATACAGTGATGTTACTAGCGTCCACCCTGAACCACATAGCTTCATTTCTACAGAAAGTGTTGGGATGAATTCCGCATAGTGGCACAGGGGTGTGGAAATGTAATAAAAAAAAAAAACGACTTGTCCACGGGACTAAAACGGAGCAAAATCTACTTGTCCCTCATGACGATCCACTTGTCCGGACCAATTTTTGCTTTTACTCATTTTTTCATCCTCGCCCTATAATAGCTATAACTACCTACTATAATGATGATACCTTTTAAATTTTTCAGTAACACATTCTCCAAACCAAAAAAAATTTGATATATATAATTGGTGAAGTGAAATTGAAATAGTAAAAGATAATTTAGCAAATTTGGTCGTTTACTTTTCTGCGCCATTTACCTTGTGGTTGAGGTAACATGTTGTTTTGATACTTTAGGCCGCCTGATTACAGCGATACCAGATTTGTATAGTTTCCGTTAGGGCTCGGCGGTATACCGGTTCATACCGAATAACAAAATTTTTGTGCTGCACGATATTAATTTTAACCCATACCGCAATACCGGTTGTGCCCCTCCCCCTCGGGAATGAATTATCAGCCCAGCGCTGCGCTGTCCCCACATCGGGGGAACTAATCATATGTTACCCGCCAGCGCTGTTCTGCCCCCACCACAATTGAGGTGGAAATACCGTTATATACCATGGGACCACCAAAAGTTACAAAAATACAGTGATACACACATTTGGCCCAGCCCTAGTTTCCGTCATGTTTTACTAATTAAAAAAAAAAAGAATTCTTTTAATTGCCATTTTTTTTCCACATACCAGGCTGTATGAGGGCTTGTTATTTGCTCCATAATCAGTTTTTTGTATCTGTACAATTTTGGTATTGATCTGACTTTTTTTTAATCGCTTTTCTACTTTTTTTCTGGGATATTATAAAAATTGCTATTTTTTTTGTCCTTAATAAAAGAAAAAAAATGTGTGTGTGTATATATATATATATATATATATATATATGTGTGTGTGTGTGTGTGTGTGTGTGTGTGTGTGTGTGTGTGTGTGTGTGTGTGTGTATGTATGGCTGGCTCCAGAAAGTTAAACAGATTTGTAAATTACTTCTATTAAAAAATCTTAATCCTTTCAGTACTTATGAGCTGCTGAAGTTGAGTTGTTCTTTTCGAAGTGCTCTGTCCAGAGTAGAAACAAATTCCCATAGCAAATCTCTTCTACTCTGTGCAGTTCAAGAGACAAGCAGAGATGTCAACAGAGAGCACCATGGTCAGACAGAAAAGAACAACTTCAGCAGCTGATATTTATTGGAAGGATTAAGAGTTCTTAATAGAAGTAATTTACAAATCTGTTTAACTTTCTGGAGTCAGTTGATATAAAAAAATATTTTTCCTGGAATACCCCTTTAATAGCCAGCCGCGGTGATCGCCGCATGCTGGCTATTAGAGGCGGCCTCCAGCTACTGAAAACAACCGGGGGCTGTAGAGTATGGTGCGGGCATGAGTCCAGAGCCCGCTCCATACAGACTGCTGAGCGCCGCCTTGCTTCTCAGGTCCAGCCCTGCTTGCCTGAAGCAGGGCTAAGGGCCGGAAAAATTCACCTGCCCGGTGCCCGGAACGGCTTGTCCCGGCATCGGGCCATAGGAATTCCACATACCTGTGGCATCCATGCCTTTCTGTTCTGCGGTTTACAGGATTTGCCAGCCATCGGTTTGTGTGGAATGACTTGATCTATATTATTATTATTATTATTATTATTGTAAAGGCCATCTGAGGTTTTGTTTGCCTCCTCTGTGGCGAACTCTGTTGGCAGCGGTCAACAGTGTTCTTGGCTCTAAGGCTACATCCACACAGAACAGAAATTCTGCAGATATTCTCTATAGACTTGCACATGGAAAATCTGCAGATTGTCACTATCGGGTACATGATCTACACAGAAATAGTTTTGTGTGAAACCATGATGTGTCCAGGCTGCTGTAGAAGTACTTCTGCTGGAGTCTGTAATGTCTTGCAGAGTGGTCTATTAGAATATTCGCTGATGCTTCACACCAGACACCCATAGTTGGTGGGATGATGCTAGAATATTGGGCCATTGCTCCACTGCAATTAAGTGTAATACAATAAAGATAATCGAGAATATGTGATAGTCAGCTCACCTGCGGACCTCACCGGAGGC
The DNA here is from genome assembly GCF_029499605.1 of Hyla sarda. Lineage (NCBI taxonomy): Eukaryota > Metazoa > Chordata > Amphibia > Anura > Hylidae > Hyla > Hyla sarda. The sequence continues at coordinate 118,770,734 of NC_079194.1, read as the reverse complement.
AAGATGTGAGCAAGAAATGGAAGTCCAGCATGGTATAATCAAAGCAGGTCGTGCGGTTTATTATAACAAGCACGCAGTACACGGTAGATGAATGATGGGGACGCGTTCCAGCCTGTGTCACCGGCCAAAATGCGTCACCATCGTGCATTTATCGTGTACTGCGTGCTTGTTATAATAAACCGCACGATCTGCTTTGATTATACCGTGCTGGACTTCCATTTCTTTCTCACAATGAAGATAATGTCTGAAAGGCACTTGAGTATCGCTGTTTCTGAAAAACCAAATGGTCATAAAAAAATATATATATAAAACTTAGTGGTGCTCGAGTGTGGAACTTCTTTGAACCATCATCCTCGGGCTGCCGACATATAAAACAACCTAAACTTACCTGCTGCTGCTCCTGTGGTACCAAATGTCGCAGTGCTAGTCCTCTGCAGTCGTCTTCCTGGTCACTGGTGGTCGACGTATTGCTTATTGCCTGCCGCAGGGATGTCCTGCCTCGGCCAGTGATAGGCTGTGTGACGTATTGAGCCCTCGCACGGTTCTTGTTCCTGGGACTCAACACGCCACACTGCCGCTCAGCCTATCGCTGGCCGAGGTGGGACATTGCTGAGGGCGACAATTAGCTGATCAGCAGTGTGACATGTCAGCCACGGGCAACCCAGGAGAAGACGGCACTAGAGGACTGGCATTCTGATGTCAAGGCACTTCTGGAGCAGCAGCAGGTACCTTCAGATGGGTTTTATATGCTGGCAGCCTGGAGATGATCATTTAACAAAGTTCTACACTGAAGTTCCCCTTTTGAGGGTGAAGATCTTCTTCTAGACCCCTCCGGTCCATTGTATTGCACCTTGGTACTCTTACTCCCCTCCCAGTTAACATCAGGCTGCTGTGAGGAGATCCATATTGGCTTGCTGGCTGACTACCAATTGTAACCTTAGGAGTTGCATGTTCATGCTTACACAAGCAGTCCTTGCCATTTCCACATCCATGTCCTTAGTCACAGTTCCTCAGACATCGTGCTCTCTCGGTGGCCAAGGGAAAATTGTTTACTTGGTCTGATTCTGAGAATCCTACATACAAAAGTCTAATGAGGCCATTTACAGATACAGGTAAGTCAGTGTTTCTTGTCCACAGTGCTCTCTGCTGACACCTCTGTCCATGTCAGGAATTGTCCAGAGCAGGAGAAAATCCCCATAGCAAACCTATCCTGCTTTGGACAGTTCCTGATACAGGTGTCAGCAGAGAGCAATGTGGTAAGACAGAAAATAAATTCAAAAAGAAAAGAATTTCCTCTGTAGCATACAGCTGCTTAAAAGTACTGAAATGGTAAAGATTTTTTACCATTTCAGTAATTTACAAATCTGTTAAACTTTCTGGCACCAGTTGATTTAAAAAAAGTTTTCCACTGGAGTACCCTTTTAAATAAAAGTTGAGGTACTCCTTTCTACTTTGCACCTAGGGTACCTCCAAGGTGCATGCATACACTTCAGTGGACCTGCTTAATCCTTCCATAGCTGGCTGCTGCTGTAAGTGTTTTGTTTCTTGCCCTTTTCTGTAAAGTGCTCTTCTAACATACCAGGCCTGACCTCTAGCACAGGTGTGACGACAGATAAAAGCATTTTACCTTCAAGTGCCTCTGAGCCCTGAATGCTTTGAACCTTAATTATTTCTTCATTATTTCTCAAGACACTATCCTTTAGTTCCCTTCCCATACACTGTGGTTGCATATGTGAGGCATGAGGGCCATTGTTCAATTCAGGCGAGCACTTGATCAGCAGCCAGGCTGGTTAAAAATTTTCTTCAAACTCAGTCAAAATAAGCACATTTTTCGCTTGTATCATTGGAGCTGCTGTACTGTTTGTAGCCTAAATGTGTGGTTAAAGGGGTTCTCCAGCATAAGGTGATTTTAGTACGTACCTGGCAGGCAGTAATGGACATGCTTAGGAAGGATCTGCGCTTGTCTTGGGGCTAAATGGCTATGTTGTGAGATCACCATAACACTGTGGCTAGCTTTTTGTGAACTGGTATTTCCTGTTGGAGTTTTCTTTTTTTGACTACAAATCCCATAATTCCATTTTCCTCCCTCCCACACATCAGCCATCCCACCCATTGAAACATAAATGAGCTGCATCCATCAAAAGACCTTTTGGTTTTCAATCAGGGTGCCTACAGCTGTTGCATTAGTTGCAGATTGATCTCTCTCCCACCAAGCGATCGCTCCACCCATTGAAGCAGACAGGCTCCCTGTCATCAGCTGACTAGTGAGTCAGGTCTCGGCCACATTGCAAGCTGGGAAAAATCTGAGACAACAGTCATTTTGTATGCTGGTAAAAATAAATATTGGAGTGAAAATCACATAAGAATTACGAGAAAACCGTCACACAGAGGTACAGACACTATATTATGAACTACACTAACTTTACAGCCCCTGTAGCAAAGTCAAATAAAAATAATTCCTGGAATACCCCTTTAACACCTTAAGGACTCATAATACCCATTTTCTCCTTAAGGACTCAAAACTATCTTTGTTTGTGCACTCCTCCTCCTCATATTCTAAAAATCATAACGCGTTTACATTTGGCGATTCTGTCGCGATAGACCCGATCAGCTCTGCTGAGCTGCAGGTGCAGTCCCCATGGCGGGGAATGGGTTTACTGACAGCCGCAGCGCTGATACACTGATTCCCCCCGCGGGCACTGTGTCCCCATCGCTCGGGAATGTGTTACATGTCAGCCGCAACGCTATCATGATTCCCCCTGCGGGCGCATGGTCCCCATGGCAGGGGAATAGGTTAACTGTCAGCTGCTGCGCTGACACACTGATTACCCCCCACAGGCACATGTCTGACAGCGGGAGGAGACATGCTCCATTCTCCCCCTGTCATCTTGTCCACCGCAAGCGCAATCCCCCATGAAGCTTTGGCTCTTCTACTTGCTTTGGAAGCCAAAGTCGCACTGCATCGAACCCTGTTTGGGGATGTATATATATGTCATGTGACACCGCAAACCGCCAGCCCCTGCAGTAACCAATGGTAGGGGGCGGGCGTGCGAGTGTCAGCCAATTAAATGTGATGGGGCTGTGATGCTCAAGCACTAAAAAGTGCTGAGTCACCCTATCACATTCTATGGCAAAACACATTCTACGGCACTGCACCGGGATAGTTTTACTTTCAGTTTAGATGCCACGATCAACTTTGATCATGGTGTCTAAAGGGTTAATGCCTGGCATCGGCCCGATCGGTGGTGCCCGGCATTAGCCGTGGGTCCTGGCTGCCCATAGCAATGGGTCGTGAGAACGGTTTAAACCCCCGTTAGTGGGATCAAGCCGTACAGGTACACCCTGAGCCCTTAAGGACTCCGAGAACGGAGGCGTACCTTCCCCTGTTCCCGAGACCTTAAGGACTCAAGGCGTACCTGCGTACCTGTACGCCCTGCATCCTTAAGGGGTGAAAGTACTTTTGGAATTATGGGGATTCTACTAGGTATCGACCAATATTGATTTTTATTTTTTAGAGCCAATAACTAGAGATGAGCGAACTTACAGTAAATTCGATTCTTCACGAACTTCTCGGCTCGGCAGTTGATGACTTTGCCTGCATAAATTAGTTCAGCTTTCAGGTGCTCCGGTGGGCTGGAAAAGGTGGATACTGTCCTAGGAGAGGGTCTCCTAGGACTGTATCCACCTTTTCCAACCTACCGGAGCACCTGAAAACTGAACTAATTTATGCAGGAAAAGGCATCAACTGCTGAGCCGAGAAGTTTGTGACTAATCGAATTTACTGTAAGTTCGCTCATCTCTACCAATAAGCTGTGAACTTTCAGTCCGATACCCGATAACTTATACCGATATTCCCCCCCCCCCCCTCTTCTCCTCTTGCTGACAGCTCAACTGCGGCTGTCCTCGGGTGTTGCCGCTCTGCTGTCCCGTTCTTCCGTCCGCATCATGGCGTCCTATGGAGGAGCATGTGACATACATGTTACTCTGCTTCCTCCGTAGCGTTACGCTGGGCGCGGGGGAGGAGGAGTGACGTGTGTGTCACATGCTGCTCCATAGGACGCCATGATGCGATCGGGAGAACGGGACAGCGGAGCCGCATAGCAGCAGGTATCGGACAATGTATTGTGGGCGCATGCGCTGAACACATTATCGGCAAGGTTAGATACGATACCGATAACTACCAATCACTGAAAGCAACCAGCACCATTACTCTTACTGGACCACTTCTGCAAGATAGACAAATAAGACACTATATATAATGACTGTGCTGTATGTTCTTCTGCAGTGATGTGTGCACCCAGCACCTACCCAAATTCCTGCTCCCATAGTCACCTAGTAACATAAGCAGTTCTACTCCTCAGTTATAGGGAAAGATATGTGATCTCACATATTGTTACCTGCATCTGTCCTCTCTTGATCTACAGCAGTGTTTCCCAAGCAGGGTGCCTCCAGCTGTTGCAAAACTACAACTCCCAGCATGCCAGGACAGCCGTTGGCTGTCCGGGCATGCTGGGAGTTGTAGTTTTGCAACAGCTGGAGGCACCCTGCTTGGGAAACAATGATCTACAGTTTAAATGTGTTTTTGTCCCTTCTGATGTGTCAATCACACGATTGGACAACTCTCCACACTTCTCCTAAAATACTCTGTGCTGCTCCAGAACATTCTTCTTAGATGTCTCACTGTACACGTGTGACTATTCCCCCTCTTCACATTAGGACCTTGCCTTGGCACACTTCCTACAGGATCGGCATTTGCTTCCTGAAATACTTTGTGCTGCTGTGGCGTGTTGCGGCTTCTACTATATTCGCTAGTTTGCCTGCTTCCTCAAACTCTACCTCGTGGCACTTCCCCTGTCACATGCCGCCCAGTACTCCCTTACATCAGAGGACGGGTCACTGCCCCTCACAAGATCTTCACACTATTCCCCCTCATTTGATTGGAAACAGGAATATTCTGTCCTCTCCCATTTCAGTCTTGTAATCAATGACATAAAGCTGTACATTTTCAAAATCTGGTGTGGAGGATTTAAAGGGGAAATCAATCATGTTGCTGTGCCATTAGTGTCTGACTGGCAGTGATATGACATTGGTGGGGTCCTTAGGGGGTCTGTCTAGACATGAGAAAATTGATGGCCTATGGAACTGTGGTGAAGCATAAAACCGTTCATGCTTTATGGGGGAGATTTATCATTGCTTTTAGAGCATTTTTTTTGTCTATATTTTGGCGCAGTTCAGGCGCAAGCAGCATATTTAGCGACTTTTATGTGTCTTTTGATATAGACAGTTTTACTCTTTTTGCCTACACATAGAACTTTTTCTTTTGGACCATGCAGTGGTCACGTATTTATCATTTGCGACTTTTGTCAAGTCCCTATTTTGTGCGCAAAGCTACTTTTATAGGCGCAAAGCTACACCACCTACCAGTAGGCGTGAGAATCACTTCTACCCTGCCGCAATTCAACCTTTAACCTCTTGTGGACAACAGCGTCCAACTCCCTTTCTATGACATTCACTCAGGAGCTAAGCGCGGGTAATAGCCAGGTGGTCCTGCCGGCTATCTGCCACCGGGACCCATCTCTAATGCCAGACATCACCGATCACGGTGATGCCTGGCTTTAACCCCTTAAACACCACAATCAAATTTGATTGTAGCATCTAAGATGCAAGTAAAAATGTCATGGCAGATCTGTGAAATTAAGTAGAAACTCAGTCCAAATTCAGGACCCGGGAAAGTGTCTACTTCCCTCCCTCACAAGCGTCTAGAATAAGTGTATGTGGTTGAGCTTTTCCCACCACAGCAGGACTGCGCAAATTCATCATCCTGCTGCACCTTAATGATAAATAAGATGCCCGCTAGTCAAAGCCACCACCCAAATAAATGCGGGAAAATGGCTCTACCATAGACATTCTTTGATAAATCTGGGCCTATGTGCTTTCTATTTCCATGTGTAACTTAGTATCTTGTCTTTGTTCTACTCTTGATTGTTTTTCCTTCGCTTTTTTCTTCCTAAACAGTTCTTATTTTGAAAGATGGCGTCTAGGAAGAAAGTGCTCCTGAAGGTCATCATCCTGGGAGATTCTGGGTGAGTAGACAAGCGTCAATATATGTGTGTTGTAATGTGTGTTCTTATGAATATCACTTTAGATTTGGTTTTGCTTATGAGAAGTGTCAAAAATGTTTTCCAACCAGTGTGCCTTCAGATGTTGTAGTTTTGGGGAGCACTGCTTTGTACACTATTACTCCTGCATCAAATATGTGCAGGATACTGTATGTGTGAATACGCCCTAAGGGTAGGGTTATACATGCCGTATTTTCCTACTTCATTGAAGTCAATGGGTAGCAAAATACAAAGCCAATTATGCTACCCATTGATTTCATATATGGAGCCTCAGTAATATACACTGCTCAAAAGAATAAAGGGAACACTAAGGTAACACATCCTAGATCTGAATGAATGAACTAATCATATGAAATACTTTCGTCTTTACATAGTTGAATGTGCTGACAACAAAACCACACACAAATTATCAATGGAAATCAAATTTATCAACCCATGGAGGTCTGAATATGGAGTCACACTCAAAATCAGAGTGGAAAACCACACTACAGGCTGATCCAACTTTGATGTAATGTCCTTAAAACAAGTCAAAATGAGGCTCAGTAGTGTGTGTGGCCTCCACGTGCCCGTATGACCTCCCTACAATGCCTGGGCATGCTCCTGATGAGGTGGTGGATGGTCTCCTGAGGGATGTCCTCCCAGATCTGGATTTGCTCAGTCAGGTTCAGGTCTGGGGAACAGGCGGGCCAGTCCATAGCATCAATGACTTCCTCTTGCGAGAACTGCTGACACACTCCAACCACATGAGGTCTAGCATTGTCTTGCATTAGGACGAACCCAGGGCAAACTGCACCAGTATATGGTCTCACAAGGGGTCTGAGGATCTCATCTGGGTAATTAATGGCAGTCAGGCTACCTCTGGCAAGCACATGGAGGGCTGTGCGGCCCCCCAAAGAAATGCCACCCCACACAATTACTGACCCTCCACCAAACCGGTCATACTGGAGGATGTTGCAGGCAGCAGAACGTTCTCCATGGCGTCTCCAGCCTCTGTCACATGTGCTCAGTGTGAACCTGGTTTAATCTGTGAATAGCACAGGGCGTCAGTGGCGAATTTGCCAATCTTGGTGTTCTCTGGCAAATGCCAAACATCCTGCATGGTGTTGGGCTGTAAGCACAACCCCCACCTGTGGACATTGGGCCCTCATACCACCCTCATGGAGTCTTTCTGACCGTTTGAGTGGACACATGCACATTTGTGGCCTGCTGGAGGTAATTTTGCAGGGCTCTGGCAGTGCTCCTCCTGCTCCTCTTTGCACAAAGGCGGAGGTAGTGGTCCTGCTGCTGGGTTGTTTCCCTCCTATGGCCTCCTCCATGTCTCCTGATGTACTGGCCTGTCTCCTGGTAGCGCTTCCAGGCTCTGGACACTACGCTGACTGACACAGCAAACCTTCTTGCCACAGCTCGCATTGATGTGCCATCCTGGATGAGCTGCACTACCTAAGCCACTTGTGTGGGTTGTAGACTCTGTCTCATGCTACTACTAGAGTAAAAGCACCGCCAGCATTCAAGAGACCAAAACATCAGCCAGGAAGCATAGGAACTGAGAAGTGGTCTGTGTTCACCACCTGCAGAACCACTCCTTTATTGGGGCATGTCTTGCTAATTGCCTATAATTTCCACCTGTTGTCTGTTCCATTTGCACAACAGCATGTGAAATGATTGTCAATCAGTGTTGCTTCCTGAGTGGACAGTGTGATTTCACAGAAGTGTCATTGACTTGGAGTTACATTGTGTTGTTTAAGTGTTCCCTTTATTATTTTGAGCAGTGTATGAGACCTCAGTATTGTTATAGGAATCAAGGCTTGTGCTGTTCATACTATGAAACCGTCTGTAACACAGCAGCTGAGGTTATGTCCTTGCTTTCCAGTTCTGATATTTCACTTTCTCAGGCTGTTTTTGGATAAAGATCCTCCTGACAGAAATGTTACTACTTAAAAAGGACCTTTAAACAGTCTGAGTTTTCGTGTTTTATAGCCTTGGGTGTGGTGTGTTTTTTCTTTTGTTATGCTAAATTGTGGTATTCCTGGCATAATCATGTGACCATTGTACGCTTGGTTTTGCCAGTATAGGACAGATGCTAAGTGCAAGTATGGTGCTATTCTGAGGGGAACCATAATAGGCTAATCTGCAGTTGGATATAGGGGTTTGCTTCCTTGGATGAAATAGCACTACTGGCCAGTTATGCATTATGGGGCTTAGTTACAATACCAAACGCTTAGTTTAATAAAATCCCAAATTTTCTGGTTCCAATTTCCCCCATGTCAATAGTATATGGCTCACATTTATGCCCAGTTTTATTTTAATAAAAGCCACAACAACCTAGTATAGTTAACAATCTTCTACATACTATTTTTAGGGTTGGTAAGACTTCGCTCATGAATCAGTATGTCAATAAGAAGTTCACTAACCAGTACAAGGCCACGATTGGGGCAGACTTTCTGACCAAGGAGGTGATGGTGGATGACCGGTTGGTCACAATGCAGGTAAGTCTTAAATACTTGGGTTAAAAATTTGATAAGCTTAAATAATGTATATGTTTGTATTTATGTACAGTGGTCCCTCAACATATGCTGGTAATCCGTTCCAAATGAACCATCGTTTGTTGAAACCATCGTATGTTGAGGTATCCGTGCAATGTTAAATATAGGACGACGTACTTACCTGTCCCCTCCGACACCGCTGCCCTGGATGTTGCCGTCCATCGCTGCCGTCATGTCCCCGTGGTGTCCCCGCCACTCCGGAACGTCTCTGTTGCCTGGGATTGTCGTTCCTCATCGCCGCCATTACGTCACTACGCACGCCGCTCCTATTGGATGACGGGACGGCGTGCGCGGCGACGTGATGACGGCGATGCAGGGGATCCCGAAGATGACGTCCTGGAGTGCCGTGGACAGGTGAGTGACCATCACCGGAGCTTACGGGGCACCGTAAACGGCTATCCGGCGGCAGCTGAAGCAGTCTGCGCTGCCGGATAGCAGTTTATGCGACATCCGTTTATTATACATCACTGTAAGGGGGTATGCCACAAAGGTAATGAGACATGCTCTTTACCAGTCTGTTGCACCCATAGGGGAAGATTTATCAAAACCTGTGTAGAGGAAAAGTTGCCCATAGCAACCAATCTGATCACTTATTACTCAGCACTGGTCTTGATGAATCTTCCCCATTGTTCTTTACATGCCACTCCGATTAGCTTAAAGGAATACTTTAGTGGAATATAACTTATCTCCTATCCAAAGAACACCCTTGTCCCACTCCCCTTCTATGACGCGTGCTCAGGAGCTGAGCGCGGGTCATAGCGAAGTAACTGCCGGGACCCATGGCTAATACCAGACCATGGTGATGCCTGGCATTAACCGCTTAGTGGCTGCGATCGAAGTTGATTGCGGCGTCCAAAATGTTACATAACACGTCCCGGCTACTTAGCGGTGCTGATCGGGACCACATCGGTAAAACCCGCGGTGTCCTGTTCAGCTGAGACGATGACGGGAGGGCCTGCCTCCTCGCCGTCCGATCGGTCCTCTGATGCTCCATCCAGGCTCTGCAGTCTGGAGCAGCAGAGCACCGATAACACTGATCAAAGTCTTTTTATTTATTAATTTTTTTCCCTTTCCTTGCGACTACAGGCCGCATTGCAGGTCACATGACGGTAACTGGGCTGCCAGCCTCTCAACAGTTTCTTCTCTTCAACCCCGCAGCAATCTGGTCTGAGAAAGGTCCTAAATGGACCGAAACGTAACATTTATTATGGGATTGCGCAGTAAATTTGCACTGAAATAACTCTACTTATGGTGTGCCAAGTATCTTCTTATATTGTATCAAGGATTAGGACTCCTACTTAGGCACCCTCACCTACTTAGAGAGTGACGTAATTTTCTCTGAACTGATCACTGTTATGCTATGGCATTGCATTGAACAGTGTATGCAGTCTGAAGATTGCATGTAATAGTCTCCTATGGGGACTATAAAATTGTGTGTATAAAAAAGAAAAAAGTTAAATTGGTGGCGCAAAAAAAAAAAAAATAGCCCTCATATGGGTCTATAGGTGGAAATTGAAAGCGTTACGATTTTTAGAAGGGGAGGAGGAAAAAACGAAAGTGCGAAAATGAAAAAATGGCCCAGGCCTCAAGGGGTTAAGAGCAGCAGTATTTATTTTGCTAAATCCTAAAATACTCTTGGCTGAGAGTGACTTCAGTTGGTGTTCTGTAATCTAGTATTGTACTGGTCTCTATGGAAACTGTTCCTAAAGAAATGACAGGTCACATGACGGTGACTGAGCAGAGAATATCTGCTTTGATCAGCAGTTTTGTGCCACTGAAATGCAATAAAATAGCTGTATAGCACAAACACCTTCAAGGCTTCCTAGATCTCCGCTTCCTAGAGCCCTTTGAGTGTAACCTGCTTTTGGATTTTTTGTTAAGCATGTGAACCTATCATTATAGGACCTGTTGCCAACTCAAAGAAATAAGAGTTTACTATTATTGTTATATAGCTTAGGGTACCCTGAGTAAATGGTATTTCTCTTTCAGATATGGGACACGGCTGGACAAGAGCGGTTCCAGTCTCTGGGGGTGGCTTTTTATCGAGGAGCTGACTGCTGCGTCCTAGTCTTTGACGTTACTGCTCCTAACACCTTTAAAACTTTGGACAGTTGGAGAGATGAATTCCTTATCCAGGCCAGTCCTCGTGATCCTGAAAATTTTCCATTTGTTGTCCTGGGAAACAAGATAGACCTTGAAAACAGACAAGTAAGCTTTTCTTAAGGTTTATAAGCCTATTAAAAAGAAAAAAAAAAGTCTTTACACGTTCCCTAAAATTCCATGTATAAACATGGAAGAGTTCTTAAAAAAAAAAAAAGTTATTGCTCGTGGAAACCAGGTTGCAGAGCCATAGGATAGGCCTTTTAATATTAGATTAGTAGATGGTCTGGGATCAGCTGTTTTTAGGGACCCCAGTACTTGTGTGAACTAGAGATGAGCAAATTTACAGTAAATTCGATTCGTCGCGAACTTCTCGGCTCGGCAGTTGATGACTTTTCCTGCATAAATGAGTTCAGCTTTCAGGTGCTCCCGTGGGCTGGAAAAGGTGGATACAGTCCTTGGAAAGAGTCTCCTAGGACTGTATCCACCTTTTCCAGCCCACCGGAGCACCTGAAAGCTGAACTAATTTATGCAGGATAAGTTATCAACTGCCGAGCCGAGAAGTTCGTGACGAATCGAATTTACTGTAAATTCGCTCTTCTCTAGTGTGAACACTACAGCCTTGTCAGTGTCTACATGGGCTGATGGCTTGTTCATACTTTCCATTGTAGTGTTGCTTAGTATTGCAGCCTTCCAGTTCACTGTACTTTAAACAACATAACATACTTCTGCTCCCTATGACCCTTTAATTCCGTGTTTCTCCAGCAGTGGTGCCTCCAGCTGTTGCAAAACTACAACTCCCAGCATGCCCGGACAGCCAACGGCTGTCCGGGAATGCTGGGAGTCGTAGTTTTGCAACAGCTGGAGGCACCCTGCTTGGGGAACACTGCTTTAACCCCTTTAAATGACAAGATTCTGACTGCCAACAGTTGTCACTAAGAGAAGCTTTTGCAGATTTACTGATGCAAATGGTCCGGTTTTAAGTTACAAATTGCGCAAAAATAGTGCGGTACATTCATTGCACCACAGTCTTGTACTTTAGATACTTGTAGTCTGGTCATGCCCCATGTCAAGCATAGTGCGACCCAATGCGTCAAAATTTTGGTGCATAAGGTAAGCCAGCGAATGGTATAAACTTAGACTAGATTGTGTAAAGATCTGCTAGATTTATAAAACTGCCTGAGCCACTGTGATACATCCGGTGCATTTGTAGACTGTCCAGTCCTCCAATACTAGGCTCCTCCTATCTTTTGCTTTTATAGAATGTTATGGGCTCAAGCATAAAAAACAGTCGTGTGCCCATAGGGTTCTTTAAATTAGAGTAAAATCTGTGATAAAAACCCCATCGCCTCTCCTTTCTGTTAATCCTTGCGTCTGCCTTTTTCTCCCTTTCCACAGGTCACCACAAAGCGGGCACAAGTATGGTGTCATAGCAAAAATAACATCCCTTACTTTGAAACCAGTGCTAAGGAGGCTATAAACGTGGAGCAGGCTTTTCAGACAATTGCACGGAATGCACTTAAACAGGTAATTAGGAAGTGGTGTTATTCTCTCCTAAGTGTTGTAAAGCAGTAACTGTATGCTAGAGAAGCAGTAAGGCCCCTTTCACACTATAAATTCATCCGTTTTAAAGACCCTTTATAATGTTCCGTTATGAAAACCCTTAAAATCGTCCGTTACAAAATCCCATACGGCTGTTACAAAAGCCCATTATAGTCTATGTGATTTTTACATTATCCGTTTTAACCCGTCATAGCCAGTTGTTAATAACTGGCGTCATTTTGTGACTGGAGAAAGAACGCTACTTTCTCCCGTCACAAAATAACATCAGTTATTAATAACTGGCTATGACGGGTTAAAACTAGAGGTGAGCGAACTTACAGTAAATTCGATTCGTCACGAACTTCTCGGCTCGGCAGTTGCTGGCTTTTCCTGCATAAATTAGTTCAGCTTTGAGGTGCTCCGGTGGGCTGGAAAAGGTGGATACAGTCCTAGGAGACTCTTTCCTAGGAATGTATCCACCTTTTCCAGCCCACCGGAGCACCTGAAGGCTGAACTAATTTACGCAGGATAAGTCATCAACTGCCGAGCCGAGAAGTTTGTGACGAATCGAATTTACTGTAAGTTCGCTCATCTCTAGTTAAAATGGATAATGTAAAAATCCCATAGACTATAATGGGATTTTGTAACAGCCGTATGGGATTTTGTAACGGACGATTTTAAGGGTTTTCATAACGGAACATTATAAAGGGTCTTTAAAGGGGTATTCAAGAATAGGGGAATATCTTCTGTGTGAGGCAATTTCAAAATTTTATGTATTTACAAATAATTATATTTTAGTGAGTCCTATATAGCGAAATACAATAAGGTTGGTGGCACAACCCCTATTTGTTATATGCCTAACACAACTTCTATACCTCCAACAGTAAATACGTACTCTTAGGGCATGTTTACATGGCTTATATCCATGTGGCTTTTGACACTGAAACTGTGCTTATGTTCACATAAATATACAGTATCAGCTTTAAAAAACTAAACAAAAAAGCTCTTATAGACTTCAATGAGAGAAGAACCACATGAAAAATTTGACATGTTAATACTTTTTGCACAGTTAAGTACTGTAGCTCCCAATGACTGACTGTCAGCTTGAATCTGAGCCGTTTTCAAATCTTATTCCTGTTCCTGTGCATACAAATTGTGCGCAGGTGTGAGAATTGGGAATTGGAAAAAGGGCTAAATACTGTAGGGGCTCTGCTACTACATCACTGCACTGCTGGTCTCTTAGATAAGGCATAAATTATCTTTTCAGCAGGGCATTTATTATTGAGGGACATACAAAGAAGCTTGGTGAGCCGGGATTTGAGAGGCAATTTATTTTTAACTCGCAGAAAGCAAACAAAGGAGATATTGACATACTGTAAGTAATTTACTGGTTGTCAGACTGGAGATCTCTGCTCTGTTCCTTAAAGGGGTATTCCAGGCAAAAACTTTTTTATATATATCAACTGGCTCCAGAAAGTTAAACAGATTTGTAAATTACTCCTATTGAAAAATCTTAATCCTTTCAGTACTTATGAGCTTCTGAAGTTAAGGTTGTTGTTTTCGGTCTAAATCCTCTCTGATGACACCTGTCTCGGGAAACGCCCAGTTTAGAAGCAAATACCCATAGCAAACCTCTTCTAAACTGGGCGTTTTCCGAGACAGGTGTCATCACAGAGGATTTAGACAGAAAAGAACAACCTTTAATAGAAGTAATTTACAAATCTGTTTAACTTTCTGGAGCCAATTGATATATATAAAGTTTTTGCCTGGATAACCCCTTTAAAGAGAATCTTGACAGGTACTCGCACTAAACCCAATATAGAGGATTATAGTGTGGATGAACAGCTTTAAAAAAATAAAATAAAAAAGCCTCGCTTACTTTGACCTGTGCAATATTTATTCAGCAAGGGGGTGGGCAAGATAGAGAATACGGAGGAGGCAGGGGAACTTGGTGAGCCGGCTCCCTGTGTCCATTGTGCAGTAGGAAGAAGACAATGAATAGGCAGAACTCTACAAATATTGCACGGGGGGAGCTCAGTGCATAAGATTTGTTTTTGTTGTTGTTTTTGGAGATTAAGGGAAACCCGCAGCCAGTTTACCCAAACTAAAGCAAACACACAGGGTTATGGTGAGGGTGAACAGAGATAAAATGATGTAAGGGATGCATCAGTTTAATCCACTGTATTTGGTTTAGTGTGGGTGAATCGGCTGTCAGTTTCACTTTAAGGTTTTAATGCTCTGTAATAAGCTCCCTCTAGTGGTGGCTATGACCACCCAAGATGTCTTTATTTAACTTGGTTGGCATTTGGCGCTCTGTGTGGACATTCACATTTAACATCTATCTCTTCTCCCTCCAGGAAACAGAAGTCGAGCTGTACAATGAATTCCCAGAGCCTATTAAACTGGACAAGAATGACCGGGCAAAGGCGTCTGCAGAGAGCTGCAGCTGCTGAGAAGAGAAGGTGAACCCGGAGTCCTTCACTAACAGATATCACACTTAGGCCTTCGAACACAAGACCCTCCCCCCTTCCTGCCCAGAGTATAAAGGATAAATATTAATCGCCTGCACCCTCTCCAGCTCCCAGGCACCGGTCCAGACGAAAACATACACCTGTATTATAAGCAGAACACCGTCATCACCCCCACCCACCACCTTCCCTGTGGATTATGCGCCCATGTTGGGTTAACCCTTGCATTGCCAAGTGGCCTGCAACAAGCAGCATTGCAGGCTTCTTTGGGTCTCCAAGCGGTTAACACGAGATACATATATACTGTTTTGTTTGAGCATAACTTAACTTAATTTTTGTGTCTTGTGGCGAGACAGATCTTTTTTGTTCTTTTTACTATTTTTGTGTATAATTAACATATGACATGAAGTTAAATAAATCTTTTAATTGTTCTGTGTCCCATTGAAGGCTCTTGCCAGGAAGGCTGCATATCCTGTCATTCTTTGCAAGCTCAGCACCCATTGTCCACTAGGTATTTGAGTTTTGTATTGTATCTGTAGTTGCTTATTACTTTTAATTAATCCAAACTTTTTACAGAATCCATTTATTATGTAATGCTTTCTTAGAGCAGAAAGTCGGAATCTTATAGTACATGTTAATATATGCAACCAATTAAATGTATAAATTAGTTTAAGAATATTATTTTTTTTGATTTAAGTATTGAAGCACATGTAAAAAAATAAAAATAAATGACGCCTCCTCACAATTTGCGTGCTTTGCCTGCAAACATCAAGATGCAGCTTATGGCTTTGTAGGAGCAAGTTCTGTTCAATTCTGCACATCCTCCTACACACACTGGGGGCAGCTGCATCAATATTAAGCCAATCCATTTCAGTGGGAGCTAATGATTGCTCCCAGTAACGAGTTGTGCTGTTCATAGGTTGAATGCTGACTACAAGTGCTACAAAATGGCTGCCCTCACTGTAGTTAGTAGGTGCAGTTTAAACAGAAGGACACTTGTTCATTTCACTATCCAAACTGTCTATAGTTCAATGACTGCAGCAGTTAGGTCTGTAACAATGATGTGAATATTGGACTTTGTTTAGTTAAGTACAGGTATTATTACATCATCTTATCCTTTTCCTCCTTTTTATACAATCTTACCATGTCTGCAGGGGACACTTGCTATGCTCAGATTTGGGGGGTAGATTTCCCCAGATATCTTGTAGAGTTTGAGTGCTATTCCCAATCTGGGGTGTAATATATGTTTCATTCCCTCCACTGGCAGGTAACAAGTAGTATTAGGAGCCTCACCCTCTCATTCCCTAACCCTACCCTGTGCTGCAGATCACTCTTGTTGGTATAAAACTCCTTGGCAGTTTAGCTACCCTAATGTCTCTGTTTTCTTGAGTTTGTAGCTTGCTCCCATATAGCACTTCCTTTTTGTTATTTTATTTGTTTTATTTTTATTTGATTTTTTTTTCTCTTCCATGCAGTCTACATTCTATTATGTAGGCTGGGTTCTTCTGTAAAGATGAAAATGATGCCAATAAACTTAACAAGAAAATATTGGGCTGTGTGTATTCTTCAGTGTATCACATAATTGTCATTTAAATGAAATGAAACTATTGAATCTGTCTTCTATTTCAGTCGCCTCCAAAGATAAAGTTTTCCAATGAATGTTCAAGCCGAAGAACCTCACACCTCCACCCAGTCCTTTGACATTACTCATTTATAGAGCGCTTTCTCTGTTGTGGCACACTGAGGCATGAAAATGCATAACAATATACATGAGCTGCAATCGTATTGATCAACCCCTTCACCTATCCATTGCTCTCTGCAGTAGCTGGTATAGAAATAAACTCTGTTAGAATGCTGCATAGAAACATAGAATGTGTCGGCAGATAAGAACCATTTGCCCATCTAGTCTGCCCAATAATCTGAATCCTATCAATAGTCCCTGACCCAATCTTATATGAAGGATAGCCTTATACTTATCCCATGCATGTTTAAACTTCTTCACTGTATTTGCAGCGACCACTTCTGCAGGAAGGCTATTCCATGCATCCACTACTCTCTCAGTAAAGTAATACTTCCTGATATTACTTTTAAATCTTTGCCCCTCTAATTTTTAAAACTGTCCCCTTGTGGTAGTTTTTCTTCTTTTAAATATGCTCTCCTCCTTTACCGTGTTGACTCCCTTTATGTATTTAAAAGTCTCTATCATATCCCCTCTGTCTCTTCTTTCTTCCAAGCTATACATGTTAAGGTCCTTTAACCTTTCCTGGTAAGTTTTATCTTGCAATCCATGTACTAGTTTAGTAGCTCCTCTCTGAACTCTCTCTAGAGTATCTATATCCTTCTGGAGATATGGCCTCCAGTACTGTGCACAATACTCCAAATGAGGTCTCACCAGTGTTCTGTACAGCGGCATGAGCACTTCCCTCTTTCTACTGCTTATACCTCTCCCTATACATCCCAGCATTCTGCTAGTGTTTCCTGCTGCTCTATTACATTGTCTTCCTACATTTGTCTTCTGAAATAATTACTCCTAAATCCCTTTCCTCAGATACTGAGGTCAGGACTGTGTCAAACATTCCATATTCTGCCCGAGGGTTTTTGCGCCCCAGGTGCATTATCTTGCACTTATCGACATTAAATGTCAGTTTTGAGAGGACATGATTATCTGGTCCCACACCGAAGCACTCTCATAAGGTGTATTTGACAGAGACCAATTCTGATAGGGAAAAACAGGCCCCATCTTTAACAAAGTCCTTAGCTTGAAATTTGTCTGAGTTGGCCCAGTGTCTAAAACAAGGATCTGACAGACTGGGTTCAAACTTTGGGTTACCAAGTATTGGATATATATTGGCGATGGAAACTGACCAAGATGGCCTTTAAAGATGAATTTGTCAGAGCTTTAATATAAATCTAATAATCAAATGTCTTTTATTGTACAAAAAAACACACACACACACAACATAACTATATGAAATAGAAAAGGACATCTAAAAACATATAAAGGAGCAAGGCAAAACTTGGGGAGGGGCCATGAACCCCCTAACCCCAAAGTCCTATCCTGCAATAATAAGAATAACAACAAAGCTGATATTCAGTGCACCGTGCTAGTGTAAATGACAATACAATAATAACAAGTATGAATAAAAATAGTGTTAAGAGTTAAATATAAGTAATGAAGTAGCAAACACCCCTGAGGAGTGACGGAACGCGTGTGGTTTGGCTGTCCTGTACTGCTATACTTAGCTGCTCCTCTGTGTGCGGTCTGTGTCTCTGTCTACCGCATTACTTATATTTACCGTATATGCTCGAGTATAAGCCGACCCGAATATAAGCCGAGACCCTTAATTTCACCCCAAAAACCCAGGAAACGTTATTGACTCGACTATAAGCCTAGGGTGGGAAATAAATTATCCCCCCCCCCCCCAATCATCACCGCCTGTTAATGCCTTCATCAGTGGTCTTCAACCTGCGGACCTCCAAATGTTGCAAAACTACAACTCCCAGCATGCCCGGACAGCCATCTAGAGGTCCGCAGGTTGAAGACCACTGCGGCCTTCATCATCATCCAGACCCCCCTCTAGTTTTTTACTCTCCTCCCCTCGGTGGGAAGGAAGGGTGAGCTGGTCCGGGCCATCTATGCTGCAGGGACCATCCGGTGGGGAGGGTTAGTCATTCCAGGCTGTCCATCTTCACCGGGATGCCCTTTTCTCTGCTCCGGGTTGGCCCCGGACTAGTGATGTTGCCTTGACGACGACGCACAGGGAAGTTCATGCGCAGGGACGTCACAGACACCAGCTCACCCTTCCTTCCCACCGAGGGGAGGTGTGTAGGAAACTAAAGGGGGCTCTGGATGATGACTAAGGCCGCAGTGGTCTACAACCTGCGGAACTCCAGATGTTTCAAAACTACAACTCCCAGCATGCCGATGGCTGTCCGGGCATGCTGGGAGCTGTAGTTTGCAACATCTGGAGGTCCGCAGGTTGAAGACCACTGAGAAGGGATTGACAGGCGGAGAGTTCACTCGAGTATAAGCTGAGGGGGGCGTTTTCAGCACGAAAAATAGTGCCGAAAAACTCTGCTTATACTCGAGTATATACGGTAATATCTCCCTTTCTCTCTTTTTCTCTCTCTTTTTTTCTCTCTCTTTTTCTCTCTCTCTCTCTCTCTCGGCTTATACTCGAGTGACAGGCAGAGAGTTCACTCGAGTATAAGCCGAGGGGGGCGTTTTCAGCACGAAAAACTCGGCTTATACTCGAGTATATACGGTAACTCTTAAAACCATTTTTATGCATACTGGTTATTATTGTATTGTCATTTATACTAGCACGGTGGACTTTGAATAGCAGCTTTGTTGTTATAATTCTTAATTTTGCAGGGCAGGACTTGGGGGTTAGGGGGTTCATGGCCCCTCCCCAAGTTGTGCCTTTATGGGGCTTATTAAAATGTTTTTAGATGTCCTTTTATAGTTATGTTGTATGTTTTTTGTACAATAAAGAGACATTTGATTATTAGATTTATTTATATCATTTTCTTCTTGGGTGTGCACTTGTATACAGTGAAACATTTTTTCCTTCTTGTGTTATAATTTAAAAAAAAACAGTGACGTGACTGAAGAAAAAAAGGATTGTGGCAAAGAAATAGGTTATGTCTGAAATAGGTACAGGATGTTCATTTTAAGAATTGTGCATTGTCTGAAGCAGGTGAAGTTCTTATGCCAATGTTCTAGGTACTTTTTTTTTTTTTTTAATCCTAACATAGGTGATAAGGCCTCCAATCCTGGGCGTGAGGTTTATGCCCAAATATTTGATAGAAGATACAGACTAGGGATCGACCGATATCGTTTTTTTAGGGCAGATAATCGGTGGAGGTTAGGGCCGATAGCCGATAACTTATACCGATATTCCGGTATAAGTTATAGGCTATTTATTCCCCCTCGACACTGCTGCAGGTCATTGATTTAAAGCGGGCGCTTTAAATAAATGCACTGCAGTGGCTTTTGCGGTGCCATAGGCCGTCGCCACCCACTTCTCTCCCCCTACCTGTCAGGGTGGTCCGGGCCATCCATCCTTCCTGTAGTGTCCGGTGTGAGGTGTTTTTTTTGCGCCCCCCCGTAGATCCATGCATCCGCTCCTCCCCCAGCTCTCCGAACATTTCCGAAGCTAGAACTGGGGGAGGGCAGAGCAAGGGGAGGGAGGAGGTTCACGCCCCCTCCCTCATCTCCCCTCCCTGAGCTCGGCTGGACGCAGATCTCTACGGCACGCCCCCTCCCTGAGGACATAGATCGCCACGGCAGGTCCCCTCCCTCATCTCCCCTCCCTGAGGATGTAAATCTCCACGGCAGGTCCCCTCCCTCATCTCCCCGAGCTGAGGACATAGTGCAGTGCTCCCAATGAGCTCTATGTGTAAAGGGGGACATACTGCATGGGCTAAAGGGGGACATACTGTATGGGCTAAAGGGGGACCTACTGTTCAGGCTTAATGTCCCCCTTTAGCCCGTGCAGTATGTCCCCCTTTAGCCCGTGCAGTATGTCCCCCTTTAGCCCGTACAGTATGTCCCCCTTTACACATAGAGCTCATTGGGAGCACTTCTCTACGTCCTCAGCTCGGGGAGATGAGGGAGGGGACCTGCCGTGGAGATTTACGACCTCAGGGAGGGGAGATCTATGTCCTCAGGGAGGGGGCGTGCCGTAGAGATCTGCGTCCAGCTGAGCTCAGGGAGGGGAGATGAGGGAGGGGGCGTGAACCTCCTCCCTCCCCTTGCTCTGCCCTCCCCCAGTTCTAGCTTCGGAAATGTTCGGAGAGCTGGGGGAGGAGCGGACGCATGGATCTACGGGGGCGCAAAAAAACCACCTCACACCGGCGGCATTCCGGGTGGAGGGTGAACCGGTCCGGGCTGTCCTTCTTCTCCGGCGGTCATCTTCTCCACTCCGGGCAGGCTCCGGCCTAGTACGCTGCATAGAGGCCGCTGCGCAGTGACGCCCGTGCGCAGAGACGCACCTGACGTCACGGTGTAGCGGCGTCTATGCACCTACTAGGCCGGAGCCTGCCCGGAGTGGAGAAGGACAGCCCGGACCGGTTCACCCGGAATGCCCCCGGACACTACAGGAACGATGGATGGCCCGGACCACCCCCATTACGGGTAAGTTAAATTTTTTTTTTTTTTTATTGACTCGGAGGTTGGGGGAGGGGCCCGACCGGTATAGCGGTATGGGCAAAAATCCATACCGGTATACCGCCCAGCATCATGGTGGGGGGGTGCGATGCGATGCATTATCGGCTAGGTAATTGCCGATACTGATAATGCCCAAAATCGTGATTATCGGCCGATAATATTGGCCATACCGATAATCGGTCGATCCCTAATACAGACCGCTGGAAATGTGGAAGATAGGGACGATACCACGGGTGAGGGAAGTGAGATGTTCAAGGCTTCAGAATTTTGAAGGTTAATTTTATAGTTTGACAGCTCTGTATACTTTGTAGCTCAGCTAACAAATTTGGTAAAGAGAGAGTAGGTTTTGTCACAAAGAATAGGAGATTGTCTGCATATGCTGCAACTTTATGTTCCACTCGACCCACCTTGATTCCTGAAATATCCCTACACATGCGCACGTCTCAAAAATGGTTCCAGTACCAACGTAAAAATCAGGGGTGGGAGGTGACAGCCCTGACGCCTTCCATTTTATATCATAAACTGAGATGAACATATCCCATTCACTAAAACCACGACTGAGGGGTTTGAAGACAATGCTCCTATCTACCGATGCATATTTGGGCCCAGACCTATATGATCTAGAGTTGCAAATATGAATGGCCAAGCCACGTGGTCTTTTCTGCATCGGTGGATGGTAGCATCGCTGGGATAGGTTCCGTTGATGAATAATGTATAAGGCTTAGGGCCTTTTCGTGTTGGCCCTTGCCTCCCGGGTTAGTATAAACCCTACTTGATCATCCCTGGTAGATAAGTAACCAGCCGAGTTGCCAAGATTTTAGAAAACTATTTCAACATTCAATAATGAAATAGACGGATAGCTTAAACACAATGCTGGGTCCTTACCCTCCTTGGGTATGACCACTATATTGGCCCTTAGGGTATCAGATGGTAATTTAGCTTCCCGCGCTATAGAATTGATAGAGGCTAACAGATGATCCTTTAAGGAATTAAGAAAAGTCTTGACGTAAGAAAGGGTAAAGCAGTCTGGACTGGGGTCTTTCCCTGTCTTCATCTCTTTCAAGGCCTCTGTTAATTCTGCTTCTGAGAGAGGCTTCTCAAGCAGAGAAGCCGCATCATCTCGAAGGAATGGGAAATCAGCTTCTGAATTTTAGCAGTCAGGATAGTCACTTCTAGCATACGTTCTCGTTTCTAATGAGAAGCAATTTTAATCAGTAAACCCTGAATGTAGCACTTCTGCATCTCCCAGATAATTATGGGGCTTACATCTTGGGAACAGTTTGTAATAAAAAAAAAGGTCCAAATTTCTGTGAATAGATTCCACCACCTCAGGGTCATTCAATAAGTTTTCGTTTAAATGCCAGATCCAGGGGTGATGGGGAGAAGGAGAAAGATCAAGCACCAGAGAGATCATCGCATGGTCCGTGAACGTGATCGGATCTATTTGCGCTGTGAGAATGGAAGAAAGATGTGCATGTGATAGAAAAAAAATAGTCAAGTCTAGAATAAGAGTCATGTGGGTGTGAATAAAGTGTGAAATCTTTATCAGATGGAAACAGAAACCGCCAGGTATCAATTAACTGAAAAGATAACAATGTGCGTTTAGCTCTACTTAGGGAGGAGAATGAGATCGAAGAAGCACCTGAAGAAACATTCAGTAGCGGATCCAACACCATATTAAAGTCCCCCCCAGGATCACGACCCCCTCCAGGAAATAGACTCTTGTCAGAGCTCGATCTAAGGCAGCAACTTGGCCAGTATTAGGGAGATATATTGTGCCAAGTGTACATAGAACTCTCGCTATTTTTCCCTTGACAAAGAGCCATCATATTCCCATTGAACCGTATTTGCAACAAGGATCGAGACTCCCTTCACTTTAGCGTCTCTGCTACAACTATGGAAAACCGCTGGGAACTTATGGCTTGACAACCAGGGTATCTTGTCTTGTCTAAAATGTGTCTCCTGAATAAAAGCTATTGACACTTCCTTACTGGACAGGAAATTAAGAAGGGCCGTGCGCTTTTCTGGTATGTTTAAGCCTTGAGTGTTTAAAGAAGCGAATGTAACCGGAGCCACTATTATTTTTCAATCTGCAGCTATATCATCTTCCCACCTCTCCTCTCAATAGACTTCTATATGCAGCTGTAAGCTGATTCCTCAGTGAACAATCTTTCATAGTGTATAAGCTGTGGGAAGGGTAGACTGATATTTAAAAATGACCAAATGAAAACAATTTTAGAAATCTTGATTATCTCTTAGATGTTTTTACACGTCAACTTGAGTCACCTATGGTAAATTCAGTTAAAAGAACTGGATTTGGAAAGACACATCCCATATATTTCTCACAGCTGACAATGCATATTAGAGCTGGAAAGAACTGCTTGTAGTGCTCAGACAAGATTGTCTAGTACTACAGATCTGGAGAAGGATAGAAAAAAATATTTGGTTCACTGAACCAGAGGCTTCCAAAATTCTTAAAAGGAAGAAGTTTGGTACAGCCAGGTTTCTAACCAGAGCCACACCAAACTATGTAATTTGGAGAGAAAGGCCTTGGTAAGAGAGGTGACCAAGAACCCAATGGCCACTCTGGTTAAGTACTAAGCTTCCAGAAAGTCAGCCATTACTGCAGTACTCCACAACTGGAAATCATAATTTTTAATTTTTCTTTGATCCTGTTAAATGGAAAAAAAAGTGACGTCAAAACTCTTAAAGAAACACTTTGGTTGATGCAGGCAAAAGCCAGACCAATCAGAAGACAGACTCAATTTCGGTGCATTTTTAAAGATAATAATTTAACTGTGATTCACTGCATGGACAGCAAAGACCGTTATAATCTCCTTGCCAATCATCCTGGCCATAGCTTGGCAAACACTTATAACCATAACTGCAGCCTCATTAAAACCCTATTACACGGAGTAATTATTTACCATATGGGCTGCTATTGCCCAGGGCAGTGATTCCCAACCGTGTGTGCCATTTTGCACTGGCTGTGGCGCCACGGTACTTTGCCGTGATTTATTTATTTTTTTAAATATCCCGCCCCGGCCTGCGTGCTTATGACTGGCAGCGCAGGGGGGGAAGAGAAGTCTGCGTTCGCACACAGCGTCCCTCTGCGTCCCCCCCTCCTTTGCAACGCAGTGAGACGAAAATGGTGCCCTGGGACGGAACAAGCTGCGTCTGTGCCGGACTCCCGTGCCTGCCGTGGAACTGCAAGCTGCGCGGACCGGCTTGCTTAAGGTACCGTACCCTTTCCACCCCTCTGTTACCCCTTCTCAACCCTGTCCAAACCCCCCACCACCACCGTAACCCAGGTCCACCGTCTACCCCCCCCCGTCTCTCATGTCCACCCCCCTGTCATCCATGTCCACCCCCCATGTCACCCATGTCCACCCCCCCGTCACGTCACCCATGTCCGCCTTGTCCACCTCCCTGTCACCCATGTCCACCCCCCTGTCACCCATGTCCACCCCCCTGTCACCCATGTCCACCCCCCCGTCACTCATGTCCACCCCCCGTCACTCATGTCCACCCCCCCGTCATCCATGTCCGCCTTGTCCACTCCCCTGTCCATCCCTGTCACTCATGTTTACCCCCCGTCTACCCCCGTAGTCTACCCTGTCACCCATCTGTCCCTTTGTCACCCCAGTCCACCCCTCTCTGTCACTCATGTCCCTCTTTTACCTTCTTGTCCACCCCTCTGACCCCCGGTCTCCCATGTCCACCCTCCTGTCATCCATGTCCACCCCCATTCACACCTCTGTCACCCCCTATGCCCCGTCACCCATGATCACTGTTCTAAACCCATCTGTCACCCTTGTACACCTACCTACACCCCTCTGTACACTCCTCTACACCCATGTACACTCCTTTATACCCCTCTGTCACCCATGTACACCCATCTGTCACCCATGTACACTCCTCTGTACCCCTCTGTCACCCATGTACAGCCATCTGACACCCATGTACACTCCTCTATACCCCTGTCACCCATGTACACCCATCTGACACCCATGTACACTCCTCTGTACCCCTCTGTCACCCATGTACACCCCTCTGTCACCCATGTACACTTTTCTACACCCCTCTGTCACCCATGTACACTTTTCTACACCCCTCTGTCACCCATGTACACTCCTCTATACCCATCTGTCACCCATGTACACTCCTCTATACCCCTCTGTCACCCATGTACACTTTTCTACACCCCTCTGTCACCCATGTACACTCCTCTATACCCATCTGTCACCCATGTACACTCCTCTATACCCTTTCTGTCACCCATGTACACTCCTCTATACCCCTCTGTCACCCATGTACACTCCTCTACACCCCTCTGTCACCCACGTACACTCCTCTATACCCATCTGTCACCCATGTACACTCCTCTATACCCCTCTGTCACTCATGTACACCCCTCTGTCACCCATGTACACCCCTCTGTCACCCATGTACACTCCTCTATACCCCTCTGTCACCCATGTACACTTTTCTACACCCCTCTGTCACCCATGTACACTCCTCTATACCCATCTGTCACCCATGTACACTCCTCTATACACCTCTGTCACCCATGTACACTCCTCTACACCCATCTGTCACCCATGTACACTCCTCTACACCCCTCGGTCACCCATGTACACTCCTCTACACCCATCTGTCACCCATGTACACTCCTCTACACCCCTTTGTCACCCATGTACACTCCTCTATACCCCTCTGTCACCCATGTACAGCCCTCTACACCCCTCTGTCACCCATGTACAGTCCTCTACACCCCTCTGTCACCCATGTACACTCTTCACCCCTCTGTCACCCATGTAAAGCCCTCTACACCCCTCTGTCACCCATGTACACTCCTCTTCACCCATGTACAGCCCTCTACACCTCTCTGTCACCCATGTACAGCCCTCTACATCCCTCTGTCACCCATGTACTCCTCTACACACCTGTCACCCATGTACACTCCTCTACACCCCTCTGTCACCCATGTACACTCCTCTACACCTCTCTGTCACCCATGTACACTCCTCTACACCCCTGTCACCCATGTTCACTCTTCTACACCCATCTGTCACCCTTGTACACCTCCCTACACCCCTCTGTACACTCCTCTACACGCCTCTGTCATCCATGTACACCCATCTATCACCCATGTACACTCCTCTATACCCCTTTGTCACCCATGTACACTCCTCTACACCCCTCTTTCATTCATGTATACTCCTCTACACCCCTCTGTAACCCATGCGGAGCCTAATAGGTTTGTTATGCAGGTTTAACGGTGAAGAATTGTGTGTGGAAGAAATCGTGATGTTGGTCTGGACCAGATGGAGAAGAGAAGGCAACGATGCAAATTAGAGAAGACGTCATTGGTGAGTTGCTGTATAAAGCAGCATTTTAAACTACATACCCACTGATAAATAGATATAGTGCATTGCATTTTTGACCGTTTTTTCCCCCTTTTTTTAAAAAATTATTATTTTTTGTCAACCTCGGTAGCGGTGCCCCGCGGAAATTTTTTTTTTCCGAGGTGTGCCCCGACCAGAAAAAGGTTGGGAAACACTAGCCCAGGGTAATAGGATCAGTGATCAGTTAAAGGAGTACTCCGGGATAGCAAAACATTTTCCCTTATCCTCAGGATAGGGGATAAGTTTCTGATCTTGGAGGGTCCGACTGCTGGGACCCCCTGTGATCTCCCGTAAGGGGCCTCAGCAGTCTGCGGGAAGGGGGACTATTGCACGAAGTGGCAGCTGACATGCCCCCTTAATACATCTCTATGAAAGAGCTGGAGTGCTGCATTCGCCAGTCTCCAGCTCTGCCATAGCGATGTATTGAGGAGACGTGTCGGCCGCCGCTTCGTGCGGTGGTTGATGCGCTATTTCAACAAGAGCCGGGGGCCCCATTTGGGAGAACGCGGGGGGGGGGGGGGGGGGGGGGCCAGCGGTCAAACCCCCTGCGATCTGAAACTTATGAAGTTCTGAAGCTTATGACTCGCTTTGCCCTACTTTCAGTATCCATCATTTAAAAGAAAAAAAAAAAACTTTCAACGTCAGAGACATGTCAAAAATTTTGATCGGTCGAGGTCTCTGTACTCCCACCGATCAGATGAACAAGCCAGGTGGTAGTATGCTTCACTCCCCAGCCCGCAGTGATCTGCAGCCCCCATTATAATTGTATGGAACCACAGAACAGAGATTGCTGTGATTCAGGAGGAAAGCAGTTTTCTTGCTGCTTATTCTCCTAATCAGTGGGGTCTCTGCACTGAGACCCGTACCAATCAAAACTTTTAATGTCTGTGACATCAAAAGTTTTCTTGACAGCACTAAAATAAGCATTAGTCGGCCACACTTTTTGCCATTGAAATGGTATTCCCATTCAGAACATTTATGACCTAGCCACAGAATATATCATACATATTGGGGTTTATTTACTAAGAGTGGAGTGGAGTTTTCTTTGTGGGTTTTAATTCCTGACAGATATTTTTCCAAGGTATTTACTAGGGTTTCCCTCCATTTTGCTTTTTTTTTTACAACTGTTCTGATCTGTTGGGTTTTCCTCAGCTCAAATCCACCACATTTTCTGTGGAAACCTTAGTTAATATGTTGGGATTTTTCAAAACTGTCGGTGACATGCCCCTTTCTCCGTTGGCCACGCCTCCTTTTTGTATTTTTCTTGTAAAATGGAGGATTTATTTTTTTGGGCGCAAAACCGAGAAAAAAGGAGTCAGGATCACGTTAGTAAATAAATGCCATTCTATTGATGCAGATGCATACCTAACTCTAGAATGATGGTCCACTGGCCCCCTCTGTCCCAGAGGTGGGACCCACATCTAAAGGAGTGCTCTTATCTGCTGTTTGTTAAAGTGTACCTGTCATCAACAAAAACTTTTTATATAATGTAGATAATACCATTATATGTATATTTGTAATATACATTGGTTAAAAAATTTTGTATAATTTTGTCCCTACAGCTATTGCATGTGTGTCTCTATGAGGAGTCCAAATACAGGAAGCGAAGGTGGACAAGCAGGGCTCTTCACAGTAAGAAAAAGCAGGACAGTGAGCACTGAGGCTCTATAACATGTTCCTGGCTCATACATCAGGATGATTTACAAGCCAGGAGCCTACACAGATCCCTGCTTGTCCGACCTTCACTTCCTGTTTTTGGACTCATCATAGAGACACACAGACAATAACTGCAGGGACAGCATTTTTTCACCCAAAATATACACATTTTTTAATCAATGTATATTACAAATATACATATAATGGTATTATCCACATTATCTTAAAAGTTTTTGTTGACGACAGGTACACTTTAAGCCCCCTACACGGTGCACAGCTAATTTCTCATGCTCTTTATTTCAGGGGGTGGGACTGGAGCTCAGCTGTTTGCTAGCAGTTCACACACCTGGACTTTCCTTCCATTACTTCTCTGACTAATCAAAAGACAGTACCTTCTTACAAGCTCTCCTTTCTGCCATGCCATGATGTGGTGCTGGAGAAAGCACACTGGACTGGAAAGACTGGCACTTTGCTGGGGGGATGATTTACAGCAGCAGGTAGGATAAGAGCAAGAAGGAACTTACAACACAAAAGCAGGTCTGATCTAAGTTGTAAACTGCTGCTGATGACTGGGGGGGGGGGGGATTTTATTCAGAACACAAGTATTTACACAAGGAACAGCTGTCCAGAACTTTATGGGTGGTCAGAGATCAGAGATTAGCCTTGCTTTACTGTTTTACTTTTCAGGTACAGGTTGGACCATCTGGAGGAGGCAGACAAGCACATGGTCCAGGCTTTCTCCTGCATAGCACTAAGCCTGCCTACCCCCCACATCCTGTAGTTTTGTCTTTTGACTCTCTGCTGCTAGAAATGCAATCCCTCTAACACCTGGTTTCTCAACCTGGGGTACGCGTACCCCTAGGGGTACGCCAGGGGCTTTCAGGGGGTACGTGAAAGCGCTGACAAATACCGGCCATGCATTGGCCAGTATTTGTCAGCGCATAGCCGCGGCAGCTCACTGTACAGTAGGGCAGCCAGAGCTGCGGCCGCGGATACTGTAAGTGAGCTGCGTGGTTGCCAGGGAGACGTGTGGCCTCCCCTGATGTTCCGCGGAGTTGCCGCACAGCGCAGGGGGACGTCACACGTCAGTGCGGCCCTGCGGAACATCCCATGAAGCAGCAGGCAACGGGACCGAAGGACGCCAGGTAAACAACTGTATGGCACGGAGGGGGGGCTGTATGGGACAGAGCACAAGGCATTAAGATGGAGGGGGAGAGGGATAATGGCAGAGGGAGGATGGGGAGTAATAAAGCTCAAGGCATTAAAATTTAATGTCTTGTACTTTATTACTCCCCCCCCTCCGCCATTATCCTTCTCCCCTTCCATCTTAATCCCCTTGCACCATTCCCCCTTCCTCTGATCCCCTTTTGCCATATCCGATAATAATGGCACAAGGGGATTAATATGGAGGGGGGAGGGGGGTTGATTATCCCCCCCTCCATCTTAATCCCCTCGTGCTATTATTCCTCCTCAATCTTAATCCCCTTGTGCCAATATTCCCCCCGCCCTCTGATCCCCTTTTGCGATTTCCCCCCCCCCCTCCAACTTAATCCCCTTGTGCTATTATTATCCGATATGGCAAAAGGGGATCAGAGGGAGGGGGGAATTATCAACCCCTCCATATTAATCCCCTGTGTCATTATTCCCCCTCCTCCATATTAATCCCCTTGTGTGATTTTCCTCCCTCTCTATGATCCCCTTTTGCCATTTTTCCCCCTCCATCTTAATCCCCTTGTGCCATTATTATCAGAGGAAGGGGGATAAAGATGGAGGTGGGAAAATGGCGCAAGAGGATCAGAGGGAGGGAGGGAGGAATAATGGCACAAGAGATTAGGATGGAGGGGGGGTTGATTATCCTTCCCCCCCCCCCTCCATCTTAATCCCCTTGTGCCATATTGTATAATAATGGCACAAGGGGATAAAGATGGAAGGGGAATAATGGCAAAAGGGAATCAGAGGGAGGTGGGAATAGTGGGACAGGGGGAGTAAGACGGAGGGGGGATAATAGCACAAGGGGATTAAGATGGAGCGGGGATGCATTAGTATAAAAGTAAGAATACGCCTTTTGTCTGCGGGTACCCCTTGCTCACAAGTTCCGCGTGAGGGGGTACCTGCGGACATACTTTCAGGCCTTGGGGGTACAGTCGCCGAAAAGGTTGAGAACCACTGCCCTAACAGGCACTGGACAGCAGTTTTCAGGTAAGGTATAAACCTAGTGGTGATGACTTTAGGAATTTTTTTTTTCTGGGTTAAGTAGTAGGTTTTCCTAAATGAAATGATCATATGGAGTCAAGCTGTTTGTAATGGCTTAAATGGTCACTAGAAATGGTCACTACATTGCAAAGAACAGGTATTGTTCTTTGAAGGACAGATACTCTAATGAAAACAATGGGTGGCCTAATGGAATACCATGCAGTGCTGCTTCTTTCCAACATGCAGTACTTAAAGGGGTTATCCAGAAGTAGAAAGAGTTAATTTTGTCTAAAAACAGCACCACACCTGTCCTCCGGTTGTGGGTGTTTTGCAACTTGGCTCTATTCCCTTTAATGGAACTGAACTGCAATACCACATAACACGAGGACAGGTGTGGTGCTGATTTTGGAAGAAATCACTTCTGTTTTTCTATTTCTGGACAAGCCCTTTAAATGAGTTATCCAGGAATAGAAAATAATTGCTTATTTATCCCCCCCCCCCCCCCCAAAAAAAAAAGCACCACACCTATTCTCAGGTTGAGTGTGGTATTACAACTTGACTCTCTTCACTTCAATAAAACTAAGTTGCAATACCACACACAACCTGAGGACAGATGTGGTGCAAAATTGTGTTTTTTCTTTTCCTGGATAACCTTTAATTCCCCAGTTTATAACTGCTCAGCTAGTCAATAGGAGACTTATCATAGGACAACCACTTAATGTACAAATTTTGCCATAAAAACTACATGTGATATATTATCATGGGTTTCCTCTGCCAAAAAGCAGAAACGTAGGGATATTTCACTGTTGGGTGATAGGGATTATGTCACATGTAGTATCTATAATAAAAAAAATAATTGATCAAAAATCATTGTGGGCTCCTTATGACTATTTGTGTGAGTAAAAAAATTGTATACCGAGCACCATATTTACATGTCCTGCACCATTAAATACATTTGGCACACATACACATTGCCACCACAGGAATTAAAGGGGTAAAAAAAAGTTAATAAATTCCCCCCAATGTGCTTGAATTACCTGTATTTCTTTTTTTTGGATTATTTTATCCCCTGAGGATCTGCATTATTGTGCTCTATGACACCATACATAACTTGACATTAGGGGCTCCTAGGTTAAGATTCAGGACAGTTTCCGACAAGTTGAATGGAGACTCATTTTTACATCCATATTTTACCCACACGGTCTGGCTGAAATCTCCTACACATATACTTTAGAATGAAATGAATCGGTAAAGAATTTTGGCCCTAAATATGCAATGCTCCATTACTTTAATAAAGCAGCTGTCAGTAAGGAGAGAGGCCCATTCTGGGTTTACTAAATGTTTTCTCCTATGAGATGCTTCCACTGCAATTCCTGACAGTAACATCTGTGGGGAGTAATCTGCTGAACCGTTCTGTGGGTGGATTCGATTTTCATTACCCCGAATCCAGGACGTGACTCATGCTTCATATTCAGTGGAGTGTTATTTGTGCCATGGATTTGGAAGCTTTTATAAACTAGATTGCCAGGGAATACCTCGAGGCTTATGTATGAACCACAGCAACAATTCCAGGGAGGGGCTGACTTATTTTTTTTATCAAAAAACATTGAATCAGTCATTGATATAATGCACAGAGGCCAAAACGTCAAAGGTCCGTAATACCAGGATTTGTGTATCATTCCTTTCCATGAGTTTCCTTGTTCATGGAAGCATACAACTACATTATCTGTCTAATGCAGGAAGAAGTACAGTGCCGCCTACAAAATATTAAAATAGACAAATCACCGGGTCCAGATGGCATTCACCCCATGTTCTGAAGGAATTAAGGAATGTAATAGACAGACCCCTGTTTAATTATTTACTCTATAGTAACAGGGACTGTTCCCCAGGACTGGTGCATGCCAAATGTGGTGCCAATATTTAAAAAGGGGACAGAAGGTGAGCCTGGGAATTATATACCTGTCAGTTTAACCTCCGTTGTATGTAAATTGAGATGCTATTTTGGAGTATCTTGATAAAAATAAATATATGACCCCATATCAGCATGGCTTTATGAGGGATCGGTCCTGTCAAACTAACCTGATCAACTTTTATGAGGAGGTGAGCTCCAGACTGGACCAGGGGCAATCGCTGGATGTCGTATATGTGGATTTTTCCAAAGCATTTGATACGGTGCCACATAAAAGGTTGGTACATAAAATGAGAGGGATTGGCCTGGGGGCAGAATATGTGTAAGTAACTGGCTCAGTGATAGGAAACAGAGGGTGGTTATTAATGATACTTATTTTGATTGGGTGACTGTTACTAGTGGGGTACCACAGGGGTTAGTTTTGGGTCCTGTCCTATTTAATATATTCATGAATGACCTTGTAGAGGGGTTGTATAGTAAAGTAGCAATCTTTGCAGATGATACTAAACTCTGTAAAGAGGTAAACACAATAGAGGAGAGTGCACTGTTACAAATGGATCTAGATAGGTTGGAGGTTTGGGCTGGGAAGTGGCAGATGAGGTTCAACACTGATAAATGTAAGGTACTGTACATGGGGAGGAAAAATCTGGGCTGGGATTATGTATTAAATGGGAGAAAACTTGGGACGACTGATATGGAAAAGGACATAGGAGTCTTAATTAATAGTAAGCTTAGCTGTAGTGACCAGTGTCGGGCAGCTGCTGCCAAGGCAAATAAAATCATGGGGTGCATCAATAAGGACATAGATGCCCACGGCAAGGAAATAATTCCTCCGCTGTACAAATCACTAGTCAGACCACACATAGAATACTGTGTACAGTACTGGGCACCAGTGGACAAGAAGGATATAGTGGAGCTGAAGAGGGTTCAAAGACGGGCAGCCAGGATAATACGGGGAATGGGAGGACTACAGTACCCAGAAAGATTATCAGAATTAGGGTTATTTAGTTTAGAAAAACGAAGGCTTAGGGGAGACTTAACAACTATGTATAAATATATCAGGGGACAGTACAGAGATCTCTCCATGATCTATTTATACCCAGGACTGTATCTATAACAAGGGGGCATCCTCTATGTCTTGAGGAAAGAAGGTTTCTACACCAGCACAGAGTAGGGTTTTTTACTGTAAGAGCAGTGAGACTGTAGAGCTCTCTGCCAGAGGAGGTGGTCATGGTGAACTCTGTAAAAGAGTTCAGAAGGGGTCTGGATGCATTTTTGGAGAGTAATAACATCACCGTTATGGATTCTAGATCTATATGGACAGAACGTTACATAGTTACATAGTTACATAGTTAGTACGGTCGAAAAAAGACATATGTCCATCAAGTTCATCGGTAAAGAATTTTTACCTAGAGTATGAGTTTTTTTTTTTTTTTGCCTTCCTCTAGATCAACTAGGTAGGGACTCATTAGGAATATAGGTTGAACTTGATGCACTCTGGTCTTTTTTCAACCTTATGAACTATGTTACTCTGCCACAGTTAACTTTACAGATCCATAAACCATCATTGTAATCTAAAACAGTGTGCCCCAGCCATGGTGCCTCCAGATGTTGCAAAACTACAACTGCCAGCATGCCCAGACATCCTTTTGCTTCTAGGAGTTGTAGTTTTGCAACAGCTGGAGGCACCCTGATTGGGAAACACTGATCTAGCAGAAGCATATCTGCAATTGTTTGGACATATAAATCTAACCCACCAGCAATATTCCTGTAGTGTAACTTTCATCCCAGCTCAGTTACAGCCATATATTGTTAACCGTTTCTTTACTGCAGCCCCCACAAAGACCACCAGAAAATTAGACAGGAGATAATTCTGTCCTGTGTGACTGATATCCTGTGAACCAGATATCATCACCTATCAAATCCCTCCTGGCAGCTCTTAGATACTTCCCCTTTACAACAAGCTCTGTCCCCTTGTTCCTCTGTATGTCCCTTTATATATAGAGTTCTGCCTTATCTAAGGGACCAGGAATGCAGTGATATAGTAGCTTAGTCCCAACAGTTTTAGCTATAGAGTTATAAACCTCACCTGACTCGTGCTGTTTTTCTCTGCTGTGTGCTGAGACTCTAGTATATTGTGAGATGCACCTTGATACTACTTGCCCTTGTATTCTGTTAGTAAGAGCTGACAGAAAGACTCTCAAAGAGGCAGACTGAAGCTGGAACATACTGGAAATACAATAAGACTATATAATGTGAGTTACAGGACTGAAGATCTATGTCACTGATCTATCACTTGCTGAACTTAGATAAGATTCAGAGCAAGCGCAGTGATAAGACTTTGCCCCCTTGGAGAATAAATATCAAGATGGTGGACAACACATAGATAGCACATCAGCTGAAACAAATATACACTGGACACACAAGACCCTCTACATGGTTCTGTTATAATAGGTTATGCTGCACTGTATAAGAAAGAAAAAAAAAGCAAGAGTGCTTCCTTGTGCTCAAACTGCTCAGACCTAGTGATAAAAGGGAACCTTTCAGGTTTCTTCCCTAAGGGTCTATTCACATGGCAGAATTTCAGCTTGCGGGATTCTGCCTCAAATTAAAGCCCATAGACTTCTATGGGATTTCGCACTCCCATTCACACTTCCGCTAGCAGAATTCCCCTAGCGAAAATTCAGAAGTGTGAATGGTAGTGCAGAATCCCATGGAAGTCTATGGGCTTTAATTTGAGGTGGAATTCCACAAGTGGAAAATCTGCTGTATGAATAGACCCTAAGCCCTGTTCGCTCTTCCTAGTCCCTTTTAGATTCAGGACATAGCATTCAGAGGCTGGAATACTGCAAAACACAACTTAATTCACCACACTCGCCACCAGCTAGGTAGGCTCTCGTCCAAATCACACTTGATTGACACAATTAATTCTGGTCTTTGCTTGAATGTGTCAGAAGTTCCTTTAGGATCCTCCAATGAAAAATGGGCATGCCATATCTGAGTGGGGCATAAACCAATGGTACCCAACTGACCCCTTTGACTTTAATGGGCCATTGGATATCCATCATGGTCCTAGGTATTTTTCCAGCATGTTGCACTAATGTGTCCAATATAATACCAGGTACCATGATGGAAACCCAACGACCCATTAAAGGCAAAGGGGTCAGTTGGGCATCACTGGTTTATAGAGCGCAGCAGATATGGAATGTCTATTTTTTCATTGTTTTGACCATATGACTATACAGAACAAATAATGCAGATGTGGACCCAGCCTAACTTAAAAACCTTAAAAAACAGCATGTTGTATTGAAATTACCAGTGAAGAGTCATCAGGTTGTAGTGCGATGCTATAGAGTCATGCAGTTGGGTCCCTAAGCATGTCCTTCCTGACAACCCAGATTGATTTTACCGACATATCAGTCTGTAGAACATCAACCAAGCCAGAAAGAGTGTAATAAAGGACCAGACTGCATAGATCTTCAGCCTTGCGGTATGCCAAGATTACTCTTCACCAACAATTTACATTCAGTGAGCGCTTTATGTTCAGCTTTTACAGTATTCAGCAACAGAGGGAGTATATAGGAACATCTTTAGAACACTATTAGTATACAGTATAGAGGCATGGCAGCAGTTTAAAGGGGTTGTCCAGGATTTAAAAAAAATACAGCTTTTTTTTATTTTTTTTTCAAAAACATCACCACTCTTGTCCACAGGCCAGGTGTAGTACTGCAGCTCAGTCCTATTCACTTTAATAGCGTCGAGCTGCAATACCAGACACAACCGACGGACAGGAGTGGTGCTGTTTTTGCAAAAAAAAAAACTGGATTCTAATCCTGGACAACCTCTTTAAAGGAAATCTGTCATCGGTGTCACCTGCACTAACCTGACGGTACAGACAGGTAGTGCAGGTGACAGAAATGACAACCATACTTACCTGACCCTGTTCCGTGTTTTGGTTCTTCCGCTATCTTCCTCTGTATCTAAGGTCCTGGGTCCGGCTTGGAGAATGGGCGAAGCTTCCTGATATCCAGGAAGCTCTGCCCATGCACAAAGTCGGCCCCCGGAACGGAAGATACATAACATTAAAAGATTTAGGGGCCATCCAGAAAATGACAATCAAGCTACCTCACCTGTACCAATGCCAAATTTTTAACCTCACTGTGTCAAATCTGGGTCACTGACTAACGTGCAGGGATTAGGCTGCATTCACACCACGTTTTTGCAATACAGTTCCCATATCAGGTTTTTGATGAAAAACGGATTCCTCAAAACCTTCCTAAACTGTATCAAAACATGTGTACAAATTTCAACCCGTATACAGTTAAAAACCGTATATGGTTTGAAAAATGATGTCCGGTTGCATCCGTTTTTTAAGAAAAAAAATGTATACGTTTTTAACTTTTCATTCCATTGTGAATAAAGTTTCACTTGTTTCATTGAAATTCCAAGAAAAAAAACTGTGCAAAGTCAAAACCGTATGGTGAAAACCGATAGAACCGTACGCACATACAGTTCTGTACGGTTCCCATTGACTCCCATGTTAAAAAAAAAAAAAAATCGTATACGGTTTAATACAGTTTTTCACCCGGACCAAAAACCGTGGTAGGCTATGGTTTTGGGTACGGGAGAAAAAACTGACAAAACCGTACGGGGTGCAAAACGGACATAACCTGATGCATCTTTTGGCATTCAATGGAGAGTCAATGCATACGGTTTTCAATACGGTTCCGTACGGTTTTCACATTGAAAAAGCATACGGGAACGCTCTTTGTTTTTGCGGGTTTTCCGCAGCATATTTGAAAGGGGCGGGCTCTTCTCGACTGTCAATAGCAGATTGTCCGCAGTGGAATTTACGCTGCGGAAAAGCCGCCACAAGCCCCATTGAAGTCAGTAGGGACTGCGGCGGATTTTCCACAGCGTAAATTCCGCCGCGGACAATCTGCTATTGACAGCCGAGAAGAGCCCGCCCCTTTCAAATGTGCTGCGGAAAACCCGCAAAAACAAAGAGCGTGTGAACGCACCCTTATAGCAGTTTTTCCCAACCAGTTTGCCTCCAGCTGTTGCAAAACTACAACTCCCAGCATGCCCGGACAGCCGTTGGCTGTCTGGGCATGCTGGAAGTTGTAGTTCTGCAACAGCTGTTGGCACACTGGTTGGAAAACACTGGGTTATTATGGGATAATATTGATCACAGTTTATTTGGTTGAGGCGTGCCCTCCTGATAAATTTAGATGTATTTTTGATGAAATGCGTTTCCTCAAATCCACCACTAGAGGGCACAAACTGTGTTAGTTCCAAGAAATTAAACATTTAAATTTAAATGTCCCCAAGTAACGAATACCCCGCGGTTGTAGCTGAAGGCATCTGTAGGGGGTTATCTTTGCAGCCCCGGTTTTGGTCACCTTAAAAACAAGAGTTGACTGAGAAAGAAGGTGTCAAACAACAGCCCCCTATCCCTGGCTGTATCACACACATAGGGAGCACCTTTTATTTTCTGCCTATGGGGGATCTCTGGGGGGATTCTGCAGGGGGTTTGTATTGGGATGCAAAGAGAAGCGTCTAGCCTGAAGGAATTGGAGGTCATCAGGGTTGGGGGCTCTTAGATGGAGGGGTACAGGGCACCAAAGGTGACACAAGAAACACAAGTTAATGCAGAGAGAGGCTGAGGCTGTTGTTGTTCTCAACGTGGTCCGCTCAGCCAGTACAAGAGGAGCGGTGCAGAGGCTGGAGCGTCTCATTTGTAGCGAGCGGCAGAGCACGGAGCAGACATGTCTCTAGAGCTGGAGGAGAATGTCCCCACCACTGAGGAGGAGGAGGAGGAGGATGAAGAAGAGGAGGACTCCCCCACCGAGAAGAGGACCTCCAGGAGAAACAAGGGGGCAGCAGCAGCTTCATCAGGGGCCAAGAAGAAGAGCAAGAAGAAGAACCAGCCGGGCAGGTACAGCCAACTGGTGGTGGACACCATCCGCAAACTGGGCGAGAGGAACGGCTCCTCCCTGGCCAAGATCTACAGCGAAGCCAAGAAGGTGTCCTGGTTCGACCAGCAGAATGGCCGCACCTACCTGAAGTACTCGGTGAAGGCGCTGGTGCAGAATGACACCCTCCTGCAGGTCAAGGGGGTCGGGGCCAACGGGTCCTTCCGCCTCAACAAGAAGAAGCTGGAGGGAGGGGGAGCCCCTGAGAAGAAGGCGACCCCTGTCCCCAAACCTGCGGCCAAAAAGACTACCAGTGCCAGCAGCCCACAAAAGAAGAGCCATAAGAAGGCAAAGCCCAAGCCTAAACCCAAGAAGGAGGCCCCCAAAAAGAGCAGCCCCAGGGCCGCCCCCAAGAGCAGCAAGAAGAAGGCAGCGAGCGGAGGGGGCAAGAAGGTGAAGAAGACCGCCAAGCCCAGCGTGCCCAAGGTGCCCAAATCCAAGAAGGCGTGATGACTGCCAGCAGCAGGTTCAGGGCGGACCAATCAGATCGCTTGATATTGTTGTGTGTGTGCAATGATGTGACTCGTCTTTCCGGAGCTTCAGCCCTGGGGATGGGGAGGGGGTCTGGGCAGCTCCACGGTTATGTACACCCTGCCTCCATAGCGCGGAGCTGCGGCTGCTCGATACAATGTATCTATCTGTCATTCTTCTCCGAACTTTGAAACAAATGGGGATTGCTGATTGGCTGGAGAGCGGCAGTCACCCTGGCGACGGCGTGTGGGGGGGCGGGGCCTCGGTGACAGCTCTGACGTGGCAGGTAGGAGGCGGGGCCTGCCTGACAGGACTTTCGGTGTCATCTGACTGTTCTCCATGACTTCTCGGTGGTTGTTTTTGTTCTCTTGCTGGGACCTTGTTTGTTCCTATTTTTATTTGTATATTTTGTGTTGCTCATTATTTTGCACTTGTTTAATATTTTGATGGTTCTCTTTTTATTATGTCTTTTGTGTTTTTTTTGTTATTTTTTATGCTGAATTAAAAACAAATGTTGCTTAAACCTTTGTGATGATTTTAAAGGCAGGTAATAAAATAACAACACAGATAATGTGCTGGGATTTCTATATGATAAATGTATGCCATAAGGGAGGGTATGATATGGGGGGGGGGGGGACCCATTAAAGGGGTTATCCAGGATTAGGAAACAGCTGTTTTTCCCCCAGAAACAGTGCCACATCTGCCCTCAGTTTGCATACGGTATTACAACTCTGCTCCATTCACTTCAATGGACTTGAGCTACAATACCGCAGACAAACTTAAGGAGAAGAGAGGCGCTGTTTTGGAAACAAATGTGCAATTTTTTCCCCCCAATCCTGGATAACCCCTTTAATTTAAGAACAAGTTCAGGAGTGATGATTTAGTTGCAGATTCTGCTTCTAAAACCTGATCAAAATTATATTTTATTTCATCCAGTGCAAGATACTGAGGTATTTCATAGTCCATGTGCAGCAGAAAACATCTGCCCAAAATGGTCACTGCATTATATAAATGCACATTACAAATGAAAAAAAAAAAAAGTGAATTTCTGATCCTGTATGTTTTAATGATAATGGGGTTAATTCTTATTCTAATCCTCAGATTTTTGCCACACATTAAAAAAATAAAAAATCCCATTGATTTGCCCATGGTATGTGCTATACGGCCTTATAGTGAATAAGCGTTTTAGAAATGGCTTAGTGTCCATACAGTCATTTCTGTGTCTCCCCTAGACAATGATGGAGGATATTACAATCTTATGGGAATGGGACCCCTACAATAATAAACCTCCTTCTTGCTCATAGAACTGCTGTGGCAGATGTAGTTGATCTAACAGGGTACCTTCTAACCTACATATGGCCCCCTCTGACTTTGAGGCACCAAGTATTTGTGGCTATGGCACTTGTGTGCCACAAAGGGCCACAGTAGTGACCACATGGTGTCTCTTGGCAGCCGGGCCAGCAGATATAACGATTAGCACAGGGCATCCTGATAAACTTATAGATGTTCTTTTCTAGAGGGCAGTGTCTGATCACCAATTCCTTAGAGACAAACTAATTGGAGACAAAGGGTTACTCTGCCCCTAGACATCTTATCCCCTATTAAAAGGATAGGAGATAAGATGTCTGATCGCGGGGGTTCCCACAACTGGGACCCCCATGATCTCTGTGCAGCAACCAGCATTCATTTAGAACGCTGACTGCAGGCGTCATGATGTCACGGCCATGCCCCTTGTGATGTCACACCACGCCCCCTCAATGCAAGTTTAGGGGGGGGGGGGGGGCGTGGAGGGCACCACGTCCCCTCCCAAAGACTTGCATTGAGGGGGCAGGGTGTGACATCATGATGAGGCGTGGCTGTGTCATCACCACCCCCGCTACCCGCTCCAAACGGAAACAAAATGTTTTGAACCCTGGGACAGCGGGTTACCCCTTTAAACTCATAGGGGGAGATTTATCAAAACCTGTCCAGAGGGAAAGTTGCCCATTGAAACCAATCAGCTCCCTTCTTTCATTTAACATTCATTAAAGGGGTACTCCAAAGGATAGGGGATAAGATGCCTGATCGCGGGAGTCCAGCCGCTGGGGACGCCCGTGATCTTGCAGGCGGCACCCCGTTTGTAATCAGTCCCCGGAGCATGTTCGCTCCGGGACTGATTACCGGCAACTACAGGGCGGGCGGCGTGTGAAGTCACGCTCCCCCCCTCAATGCAAGCCTACGGGAGGGGGCGTGATAGCTTTCACGCCCACTCCCGTAGGCTTGCATTGAGGGGCGGAGCGTGACATCACACGGGGGCGTGACGTCACACACCGCCCGCCCTGTAGTCGCCGGTAATCAGTCCCGGAGCGAACACGCTCCGGGAACTGATTACAAACGGGTGCCGCGTGCATGATCCCGGGGGTCCCCAGCGGCTGGACTCCCGCGATCAGGCATCTTATCCCCTATCTTTTGGATAGGGGATAAGGTGTCTAAGCACCGGAGTAGCCCTTTAAACAATGCCTCTGCAAAATGAAAGAAGCAATCTGATTGGTTGCTATGGGCAACTTTTCTTCTGGACAGGTTTTGATAAATCTCCCCCATAATTTTATAAATGGATTATGCAATGTTAAAAGTCCCCCCCCCCCCCCTTCCATTAGTATACAAAGTGTACAACCTCTTTTTGCCCCTTACTTTTAGACAGTGACAAGCACCATGAGGCTAAGTTCCTACTTGTTTTTTTGTCCTGCGTTTTTTGGGTTTAAAAAAACGCACGAAAAAAGCCTGAAAAAACGCCAGTGCAATGTCCTGCGTCTGGCGTTTTTTTATTTGTGTGGAAAGTGCATTTTTGGCACCTTTGGCGTTTTTTTTTTTGGTACCCAAAATTTGTTGGGTACCAAAAAAAAAAAAAAGGATGCAGTAGTGATGTAAAAAATGTATTTAACGAAATATACATTTTTTATAACTAAATTTTAATTAATGTTTAATTAAGTGTGTGTCACTTTTTTGTCTCTATTTTTTACATTTTTTAGGTAGTACTACTACTCCCAGAATGGAACAGACTGTTCCATGATGGGAGTAGT
The DNA here is from genome assembly GCF_029499605.1 of Hyla sarda. Lineage (NCBI taxonomy): Eukaryota > Metazoa > Chordata > Amphibia > Anura > Hylidae > Hyla > Hyla sarda. Next base: position 118,729,119 of record NC_079194.1, on the reverse strand, counting down.
AGTACCTGTACTAATAGACATATCGCTCCGGGTGTCAGTCCTGACACCTGTTACGCCGAGCGCTCCGGGTCCCCGTTCCTCCCCGGAGCGCTCGCCTCATCCTCGTTACTGCAGCGCCCCGGTCAGATCCACTGACCGGGTGCGCTGCGATACTGCCTCCAGCCGGGATGCGATTCGCGATGCGGGTGGCGCCCGCTCGCGATGCGCACCCCGGCTCCCGTACCTGACTCGCTCTCCGTCGGTCCTGTCCCGGCGCGCGCGGCCCCGCTCCCTAGGGCGCGCGCGCGCCGGGTCTCTGAGACTTAAAGGGCCAGTGCACCAGTGATTGGTGCCTGGCCCAATTAGCTTGATTGGCTCCACCTGCTCCCAGACTATATCTGTTCTTTGTCCCTGCACTTCCCTGCCGGATCTTGTTGCCCTTGTGCCTAGTGAAAGCGTTCCCTTGTTTGTTCCTAGCCTGTGTTCCAGACCTCCTGCCGTTGCCCCTGACTACGATCCTTGCTGCCTGCCCCGACCTTCTGCTACGTCCGACCTTGCTTCTGTCTACTCCCTTGTACCGCGCCTATCTTCAGCAGTCAGAGAGGTTGAACCGTTGCTAGTGGATACGACCTGGTCACTACCGCCGCAGCAAGACCATCCCGCCTTGCGGCGGGCTCTGGTGAAAACCAGTAGTGACTTAGAACCGGTCCACTAGCACGGTCCACGCCAATCCCTCTCTGGCACAGAGGATCCACCTCCTGCCAGCCGGCATCGTGACAGTAGATTCGGCCATGGATTCCGCTGAGGTGCCGCTGTCAAGTCTTGCCGACATTTCCACGATGATCACCCAACAAAATCACCAGCTGGCATACTTGTCCTCCGTGACACAGCAACTGAAGTCACAGTTACAGCAGATGCTGTCACTGACACAGCAGCGGCAACTACAACAACCATCTCCTCCGCCGGCTCCTGCAACTCCTCCGCAGCGTCCGGCCGCTCCTAACCCCTGCTTGTCCCTGCCGGACAAATTTGATGGGGACTCTAGACTCTGCCATGGTCTCCTTTCTGGAAAGGCCTTGTCTTGGGCCACACCGCTCTGCGACCACAATGATCCTGCCACAGTCACAGTCCAGTCCTTCTTCGTTGAGGTCCGTAGTGTCTTCGAGGAGCCTGCCCGAGCTTCTTCTGCCGAGACTGCCCTGCTGAACCTGGCCCAGGGTGTTTCTTCCGTTGGCGAGTACGCCATTCAGTTCCGTGCTCTTTCTTCCGAGTTGTCCTGGAATAGTGAGGTCCTCTGCGCGACCTTTAAAAAGGGCCTATCCAGCAACATTAAAGATGTTCTGGCCGCACGAGAAACTCCTGCTAACCTACATGAACTCATTCATCTTGCCACTCGCATTGACATGCGTTCTTCCGGATGGCGTCTGGAGCTCCGCCTGGATATGGACTTTGTTCGCACAAGGCGTTTTTTCCCCCCGGCTCCTCTCTCCTCTGGTCCTCTGCAATCCGTTCCTGTGCCTCCCGCCGTGGAGGCTATGCAAGTTGACCGGTCTCGCTTGACACCTCAAGAGAGGACACGACGCCGCATGGAGAATCTTTGCCTGTACTATGCCGGTACCGAACACTTCCTGAAGGATTGTCCTATCCGTTCTCCCCGCCTGGAAAGACGTACGCTGACTCCGCACAAAGGTGACACAGTTCTTGATGTCAACTCTGCTTCTCCACGTCTTACTGTGCCTGTGCGGATATCTTCCTCTACCTTCTCCTTCTCTACTATGGCCTTCTTGGATTCCGGATCTGCAGGAAATTTTTTTTTTGGCCTCTCTTATCTACAGGTTCAACGTCCCTGTGACCAGTCTCGCCAGACCCCTCTACATCAATTGTGTTAACAATGAAAGATTGGACTGTGCCGTGCGTTACCGCACGGAACCCCTCCTAATGTGCATCGGACCTCATCACGAAAAAATTGAGTTTTTGGTCCTCAGGTTCTTTGGCCCCAAGAAGAGGGGGAGACCCAAGGGGGGGGGGTACTGTTACGCCGAGCGCTCCGGGTCCCCGTTCCTCCCCGGAGCGCTCGCCTCATCCTCGTTACTGCAGCGCCCCGGTCAGATCCACTGACCGGGTACGCTGCGATACTGCCTCCAGCCGGGATGCGATTCGCAATGCGGGTGGCGCCCGCTCGCGATGCGCACCCCGGCTCCCGTACCTGACTCACTCTCCGTCGGTCCTGTCCCGGCGCGCGCGGCCCCGCTCCCTAGGGCGCGCGCGCGCCGGGTCTCTGAGACTTAAAGGGCCAGTGCACCAGTGATTGGTGCCTGGCCCAATTAGCTTGATTGGCTCCACCTGCTCCCAGACTATATCTGTTCTCTGTCCCTGCACTTCCCTGCCGGATCTTGTTGCCCTTGTGCCTAGTGAAAGCGTTCCCTTGTTTGTTCCTAGCCTGTGTTCCAGACCTCCTGCCGTTGCCCCTGACTACGATCCTTGCTGCCTGCCCCGACCTTCTGCTACGTCCGACCTTGCTTCTGTCTACTCCCTTGTACCGCGCCTATCTTCAGCAGTCAGAGAGGTTGAGCCGTTGCTAGTGGATACGACCTGGTCACTACCGCCGCAGCAAGACCATCCCGCCTTGCGGCGGGCTCTGTTGAAAACCAGTAGTGACTTAGAACCGGTCCACTAGCACGGTCCACGCCAATCCCTCTCTGGCACAGAGGATCTACCTCCTGCCAGCCGGCATCGTGACAACACCCAATGCAATCGTCCATAATATAGCTGAGATGCAGAGCGGCTCTATACAGCGCTCACATCTCTGCTCTGTACTCCGGCCAGAATAGAACATGACTCATTCATATTTTCCGCCCAGAGTGGTGATTGGCCGGATGGTTGCAGCCAATCACAGCTCTGAGGGAAATATGAATGAGTGGCCAGAGTACAGGGCAGAGATGTGAGCGCTGTATAGAGCCGCTCCATCTCTGTTATAGACAGGAAGATCGCAGTGGGTGTCAGTAGTGACATCCGCTGTGATGTGTCCTTAACTGCAAGTACTACTACTCCCAATATGGAGAACACTCTTTCTCCATGCTGGGAGCTGTAGTACCTGCATTAATAGACAGATCACAGCAAGTGTAACTTCTAATACCTGTTGCAGGTACTACAGCTTCCAGCATGGAGCAGAGTGTGCTCCATGTTGGGAGTAGTAGTACCTGCAGTTAAGGACACATCACAACGGGTATCACTCCTGACACCCGCTGTAATCCTCCTGTATAATGTATAGATGCGGGCGGCCGCTCTTCTATGGTCCCCTGCACTGACGTATATATACACCTATTCATATTTCCCACAGAGCGTTGTTATTGGCTGGAACCATCTGGCCAATCACAGCTCTCTGAGAGTAATATGAATATGTGTATATATACGGCAGTGCAGGGGACCATAGAAGAGCGGCCGCCCGCATCTATACATTATACAGGAGGATCGCAACAGGCGATATGTCAATTAGTACAGGTACTACTACTCCCATCAGGGAACAGTGTGTTCCTAAAAAAAAAAAAAAAAGAAAGAAAAAAAAGTGAAAAATACACACACACACTTCATTTTTATTATTGCCGGTTACATTTTTAGGTCCCTGCCCACACACACAAATTGATCCCTTTTTAAAAATTTATAAAAAAATTTATCATAAAAAAGATATATTTCGTTAGATACAATTTTTTCCTTCACTACTGTATTTTTTTATTGGTACCCTACCAAATTTTATTAAAAAAGGCAACTCCATCACTTTTTTGGATCACTAAAGTCCAAAGAAGAATAAAAAACGCCTGAAAAAACGCCAAAGTTAAAATCCACATATCGTTTTTCTTGGCGTTTTTTCACTCACATAGACTTCTATGGGAGAAAAACGCCACGGTTTTGACTAAAAAAATCGCCAGTGGCTCAACATGCTGCGATTTTTGGAAAACCGCCCAGGAGGTGAAAAATGCCAAAAAAGAGTGAAAAAAATGCCAAAAGGATTAAAAAAACGCCAAAGTGGAGTAAGAATTTTGTGATTTCTCATTGATTTACAGCTAACCTCTGTCCAAAAAAAACGCCAAGCGGCAGAATTGGCGTTTAAAAAAAAAAAAAAAAAAAAACTAGTAGAAACTTAGCCTGAAAGTTTTTTTGACATTCAGCTTAAACTCAAAGATTTTTATGGCCAAAAAGTTTTGATATCTTATCTATCAAATGAACTGGAACTGAGTTGCAGAAAACAAACATGGCCACTGCGCAGTGAAAGAAGTTGACTGCTTCCAGCCCCCTTTACCACAATATGACTACCACAGTAATGCTGATCAGTAGGGGGTGACTGTGGAGGGCACCCTGCCCATCAGGGAAAGGTCATCAATCATTTTTACCTGGAAAATCACCATACCTTTCTGTTCTAATGTGAGACTCTGGTCTCACATCAGAATATAATGGAACATAAATGATCTATAAATGTCTTCTTTTAAAGGGATATTCCAGTTTCCATTTCGATACTCCAATACCTTTTTTAATGGATTATGGAAGTGCTCTTCCTCCATAAAAGAGTTCTCCAATTTGAAAATTTACCTTTTTTTGTTTTGTTGTTAGTCCCTAAAGGAAAGCTGATTACATAGTGTTCCACTGATGGGTGCTTTACTACATTTATTTCAATGTATGTCTCAAATTAGCCCCCCCCCCCCCCCCTTCCCATTAGCTAAATATGGGCTTGTTCACATTAAAGGGGTATTCCAGGAAAAAACTTTTTTTTTATATATATCAACTGGCTCCAGAAAGTTAAACAGATTTGTAAATGACTTCTATTAAAAAATCTTCATCCTTTCAGTACTTATGAGCTTCTGAAGTTGAGTTGTTCTTTTCTGTATAAGCACTTTCTGATTACACGTGTCTCGGGATCCGCCCAGTTTAGAAGCAAATCCCCATAGCAAACCTCTTCTACTCTGTAATTAATACAGGTTCTAGCATAAAACGTGCTTGATCCCCCCCTTGCCTCTATGGCATACAGTCGGGGGCACACTAATTCCTGCATAGACACAGGAGAACTCATAATACCATGTACACAAAGAGAAAATCGAGTTCAAACAACTCCTTAATTAAAATCATGATTTTATTGATACAATTTAAAAAACAATGTAAACAGAGGCCAATAATTGGAGATGGGATTAAGGTTAGATTCCAGTACAAAAAATAGGGCTACTGCCAGCTGCAATGGGCTAACATATAATATGGTGTAAAAAATAATCAATATGGTATCTCAGTCTCTAAGAGAACTGCACTGCACATAAATTATTACTACTAAAGTGCTCTATATACGGTATTTATAATATACACTGACCACAATTGTGGGTATTATTGAATATAAATTAGTGCAAACAAGTGCCAAAGTAAGTTGCAACTCAAATGTGCATATACATACAAAGATAAAATATTGCGCAATAATAGTATGACAATATAATAGTAGCACAAGCGCTTATCTATGGATCCATGCAGACTGCAGAGAGACACAGAGACTGGTAAAATAAAGTGCATATAGTAAGCTTACCCATATTAAGCTGCAGAGCCCTGACCCCTACAATCGTTTTGGTTTCCCTTTATCAAGAGGTACTTCCTCCATAAGAGTTCTCCAATTTGGAAATGTACCTTTTTTTTTGTTGTTGTTAGTCCCTAAAGGAAAGCTGATTACATAGTGTTCCACTGATGGGTGCTTTACTACATTTATTTCAATGTATGTCTCAAATTAGCCCCCCCCCCCTTCCCATTAGCTAAATATGGGCTTGTTCACATTAAAGGGGTATTCCAGGAAAAAAAAAAATTTATATATCAACTGGCTCCAGAAAGTTAAACAGATTTGTAAATGACTTCTATTAAAAAAAATCTTCATCCTTTCAGTACTTGTGAGCTTCTGAAGTTGAGTTGTTCTTTTCTGTATAAGCACTTTCTGATGACACGTGTCTCGGGATCCGCCCAGTTTAGAAGCAAATCCCCATAGCAAACCTCTTCTACTCTGTGCAGTTCCCGAGACAAGCAGAGATGTCAGCAGAGAGCACTGTTGCCAAACAGAAAACAACAACTCAACTTCAGCAGCTGATAATTATTGAAAGGATTAAGATTTTTTTAATAGAAGTAATTTACAAATCTGTTTAACTTTCAGGAGCAAGTTGGTATAAAAAAAAAAGTTTTTTCCTGGAATACCCCTTTAATGTCAGTCACCGTTAATTCATGCCCATTCTCAAATCCGTTCAAGCCCTTTGCAAGCGGCTGTAAATAGATCCTATTGATGTGAATGGGATTTTTTTTTTACAGTCCTTTGTCACCCGTTTGCACTCGTTTGGTTCCTATTCCGTTGTTTTTAGCAGAGAAAAGACGTTGCATGCAGTATTTTTTTTTTCTCTGTCAAAAATGATGGATTAGAAACGGATATATGAAATTTAACATTGAAGTCTATGGCAAACGGATGAGCCTGTAATGTCATCCGCTGGCATTCTTCTTTTTTCCAATCTGTTTTTGATCCGTTATTACTTCTGAGCATGTTCACAAGAGGTGTGAGCAACCAATAAAGGATACAAACGGATTAAAAACTGATACAACAAGTTGTCACTTAAAGGGGTACTCCGGTGAAAACCTTTTTTCTTTTAAATCAACTGGTGGCAGAAAGTTAAACATATTTGTAAATTTCTTCTATTAAAAAAAATCTTAATCCTTCCAGTACTTATTAGCTGCTGAATACTACAGAGGAAATTATTTTCTTTTTGGAATGCTCTCTCTCTGATGACATAATGAGCAGAGTTCTCTCTGCTGATGTTATTATAATAATAATGCTTTATTTATTGTTGTCCTTAGTGGGATTTGAACCCAAGTCCCCAGCACTGCAAAGCAGCAGTGCTAACCACTGAGCCACCATGCTGCCCTTAGCATACATCTGCTATGCATGGTTGCTAAAATGGACAGAGATGTCAGCAGAGAGCACTGTGCTTGTTATGTCATCAGTGTTCCAAAAAGAAAGGAATTTCCTCTGTAGCATTCAGCAGCTAATAAGTACTGGAAAGATTAAGATTTTTTTTAATAGAAGTAATTTACAAATATGTTTAACTTTCTGCCACCAGTTGATTTAAAAGAAAAAAGGTTTTCACTGGAGTACCCCTTTAATGACATCCCTTTGCATCAGTTTGCTTTGTTAGTGTGGTCGGTTTAGTAGCAATGATGGGAGAATATCAGGACAGGAGAGAACAGTCATGTGAGCCTAGTCTCTTTCTCATGGGGTATTCAAAAAAATGGGTTTACAAATCAGAGAGACCCTTTATATAGGCAGTAGGAAGCTTCTCTAGAGCCAAAGGCTGTTCCGGGCCTGTTGGGAGTTGTAGTTTTCCCACAGCTGGAGACACAATGTTTGGAAAACACTACTCTAGACAATGATAGGGGTTCCCGTTATTTGCTTTATAGCAGAGATTAGATCTTTCCTGCTGCCAATGCAAACTCTGTATGCAAGAAATCCAGGGCAGTCCATTCTATTGCCATTGGCAACTTTTTAACCAATCACTGATGAAAAACGTTGCCTTTTACTGTATATGGCTACGATGTTGCACATGACCAACATTATTTGGCTACAATAATGCTCTGCATGAGCTCCTGGGGTCCGATAGGGAAGATATGTACAAACCACGACTTTATAGCTATGAATTTAAATGAAGAGTAAGAACAAGTAAGCTGCAAACACCGGACCTCTCAGTCATCAGACCTGCGAGTGTGCCATTAAATGGGCACTCTCATTAAAACTAAGTTTTGCTATTGCACTCCTTATGGTAAATGAAAAATATTTCTAATATACTTTGTTTTTAAAAAATGAAGTGTTCTATGTTTTATTTGTGCTTAAGAAAGCTCAAGAGCACATTTCCCCCCTTCTTATATACAGACTTTGGCCTGGAGTGCTGAGGGGAGTGTTTCCAACCAACAGCATATGGCAGTTATGTGTGAGAGGAGCTATGATTGGATGAGGCCGGACACCCCCCCCCTCAGCACTCCAGGCGGCACTTCCTGTGTTTGGACTTTGGTCCAAAGTCTGTGTATGAGTTGGGGGATAATGTGCTCTTGAGCTTTTTTGAGCACAAATATAACATAGAAAAATTCATTTTTTTTAAACAAAGTACATTAGAAATATTTTTCATTTACCATAAGGAGTGCAATAGCAAACATTAGTTTTAATGAGAGTGCACATTTAAAGTCTTCTATCTAAAATTAACTCAATACACAATACTTTCAAAATCAATGTTATCAGGTAGGAGTGCCCTCTAATGGAATAACTTGCTGATGCAATGATTCCCCCTCCTCTATGGAAAATGATGGCCAGTGATGTTAACCCCTTAAGGACAGACCCATTTTTTACCTCTATAAGGTTAGGTTTCCACTTGGTTTTTTTTCTGGCAGTTTTTGGATATCTGCCACTGCAGTTTTTGAGCCAAAGTCAGAAGTGGATCCATAAGGGAGGAGAAGTATATGTCCTACCTTTATATGTCCTATTCCTTTTGAATACACTTCTGGCTTTGGCTTAAAAACTGCAGTGGTAGTATTCCAAAAACTGCCAGAAAAAAACCCAAGTGGAAACCTAGCCTGACCAGGCTCTTTTTTTTTTTTATTTGACATGTATCTCTTTAATTGGTAATAACTTTAGAACGCTTTTTCTGAGCGGAGCGATTTTGAGATAGTTTTTTCGTGACATATTGTACTTTATATAACTGTTGCATTTTTGTTGACACAGGAAGCATTTTTTGTGAAAAACTTCAAAATATTGTGAAAAACTGGAAAATGTCTGTCATTTTTTTTATGGTGTACACTGTGCAGTAAAAGTGCTGTTATATTTATTCTGGGGGTCAGTACGATTATGGCGATACCCATTGTATATGGCTTTCTATGTTCTTTTTCCTTTTCTGAGCAAAATTCTTTTCCTGCCATTCATTTTCCAACAGCCGTAACTTTTTTATTTTCCATCCGACGCCATTGAGTAAGGGCTTATTCTTTGCAGGATGAGCTGTACTTTTTATTGGTATAATTTTTGTGCTATGTGCTACCTTTTGATCTTTTTTATTCCGCTATTTGTACCAAAATTGGCGAATCACCGTGCGAGATAATTAACATTATAGTTATATAGTACACGTCATTACGGACATGGCAACACCTATTATGTATATGATTTGTGTTTTTGATCTTTTTTGGTGATAATACAGGGCTTTTATTTTTTTACACTTCATACTTTTATTGAAGAACTTTTTATTTTATTTTTTACACTTTTTACAGGTTATACTATGCTGCAATACATTTGTACTGCAGCACAGTATAACCTGATGAGCAGCACACACTACAGCCTGTGCAATCCAGCCTCTGGCTGGATCTCACAGGCTTCCGTAACAGGCATACAGGAGTTCATGATCTGACCTCCTGCTGCCATAGCAACCAACAGCGACCCGCAATTGGCAATTGTATCGCGGCACCGCCGTTGGAGAACAGGGGGAGAGCGCTCCCCCCTGTCAACACCATAGATGCTGTTATCAGGATTGATCACGGCATCTATGGGGTTAATGCTGCCGGGACCGGCGTGATCACGGCTCCGGCAGCTGCGGTGGGACTCCGCGACAGTGCCTGTGATCGCTATGACATATGCATATGTCCAATTGCGCGAACGTGTCAGATGATTGGACGTATGCATACGTCCTATAGCGGGAAGGGGTTATCTAGGAATAGAAAAACAGAGCTAATTTCTTCCAAAAACAGCTCCACGTCTGTGCCCATGTGGTTTTACAACTTGGCTCCTTTCACTTTAATGGAACTGAGCTGCAGAACCACACCCAACTTGGAAACAGACAGGGAGTGGCTTTTGAAAGAAATTAGCTCTGTTTTTCTCTTCCTGGATAACCCCTTTAAAATAGGATACACTGAGGTAGAAGTCAGAACTTGACTGTTCCTGAAAAGCCCATGTCAAATGCAGTGCCCTTCATGGTAAATTAATTAATTAATTAAATTAATTAATTAATTAAGAATTATAAACCAGCCATGAAAATCAGGAAGTAATTTCCCTTAAAGGGGTACTCAGGTGGAAAACTTTTTTTTTTTTATCAACTTGTAAATTACTTCTATTAAAAAATCTAAATCCTTCCAGTACTTATTAGCTGCTGAACACTACAGAGGAAATTATTTTCTTTTTGGAACACAGTGCTCTCTGCTGACATCATGAGCACAGTGCTCTCTGCTGACATCTCTGTCCATTTTAGGAACTGTCCAGAGCAGCACGTGTTTGCTATGGGGATTTTCTACTACTCTGGACAGTTCCTGAAATGGACAGAGATGTCAGCAGAGAGCATTGTGGTCATTATGTCAGCAGAGAGCTCTGTGTTCCAAAAAGAAAAGTATTTCCTCTGTAGTATTCAGCTGCTAATAAGTACTGGAAGGATTAATATTTTTTAATAGAAATCATTTAGAAATCTGTTTAACTTTCTGGCAAAAGTTGATTTAAAAAAAAAAAGAAAAAAAAAAAGGTTTTCCACCTGTCCAGAGGGAAAGTTACCCAGTTGCCCATAGATACCAATCAGATCGCTTCATTTTAAAAATGAAAGAAGCGATCTGAATGGTTACTATGGGCAACTCAGCAACTTCTCCTCTGGACAGGTTTTGATGAATCTCCCCCATTATATCTTTTTTTGTAAGAAAATGAGTATGTTTAAAATGTTCCTCTCCTGACCCCAATAACACTTTTTTTCTGTATACTTTTGTTTTGATGGGACTTTTTGATAAAAATTTTTTTTTGTTATATGAAGTGACCAAAATCAGCAATTGTGGACTGTCTATTTTTTATGTTTACACCGTTGAACATGTGGTTTTATTATGTTATATTTTAATAGTTCGAAGTTACGCGTGTGGCAATTCCACATATGTTTATTTTTGTTTACATTATATTATTTGAAAAATGCGAAAAGGAGGTGAATTAAAATGTTATAAGGAGAGAGGCTTATTCACTTATGATCAGTGTTATCAGCACTCCATTAGTGCAGGCTGCTTCATCCCGCCTCTCAGCTCATTGGGTCATTTTGCTGTAGGTGTCCTGATCAGCTCCACTGAGGTACCGGCACTTGATAATGCCAGACATCACCATGGCATTAGCCATGGGTCCCGACTGCTAATAGCAGCCGAGATCAAACGAGAATGAAGCTAGGTCAGCTGACATGATCTGCTGCAGTGTATGTATATATATATATATATATATATGCGCAACAGTGGGGCGCACGCTGTAGGGGCCGGACCGTGCTGCATAGGAGCTGAGCCTACTGCAGAGCCAGGCCGCATTCGCCTGGCAAATGCGGCCTGGCTCTGCAGTAGGCTCAGCTCTCCTATGCAGCGCGGTCAGGCTCCCGTGCAGCGTGGCCAGGCCCCTCCAGTATGAGTCCCTCCGTCACTCCTTCCGCCAGTGCTTAGGTCATCGTAAAAAAAATTTAAGGGCATAATCAACACATTGTAAAATGCAAAAACCATGATGCGATTTTGATATATCATGCAGTTTTAATGTGCGCCTTTTTAAAAAGTTACATAATTCTGGAACAAAGAGTCCACAAAAGGTGCAACCCCACATAGAAAAGTGCCTATGCAGGGCGATAATCCGATGCTGCTTGGATGTGGCCCCTGAATCCAAATTTACCACATGCCGTGCACCAATTTGATAAATTTGGTGCACGGCCGCCAAAATCAACACGAGAAAACTAGCTAATAAAGGAGGCATTCCACAACCACTTTGATAAATTCCCCCCAATGTCCTTGGTGAGCTATTCCAAAAAGTCCATCAGTTAAAGGGGTATTCCCATCTCAACGTAGTTAACCTTGTAGGGCATGTCAAGTGAAATATTTTTACTAATACATTATTTAACAAATCTGCCTCCTTCTGACACTTCTGCTTCTTTCCTCTGTTTGTTCACATCTTGACGCGCCTAGGTTACGGACCACTGCTCCACTGTAGAAGCGGTGGTATGGCTAATATATGTGTGTATATATATATATATATATATACAGTGACCCCTCAACTTACAATGGCCTCAACGTACAATAGTTTCAACATACAATGGTCTTTTTTGGACCATCGTAACTTGAAACCAGACTCAACATACAATGTACAGACAGTCCAGATCTGTGAAACGTGTCAATGGCCGGAAGAACTGACCAATCAGAATGGGCATTTTACTGGTAAATCACCTGTATTACTGAAGTGCATGCACTGAATGGCTGTCTGGTAGCGCCCCCTACAGTACAGGGAGGAACTACAAGTTCCGTACTACTCCTTACCTGTGCCAAGGTTAGCTGCTCCTTTGGACACCAAGTAAGGGCGGCTCCATTTGGGACACTGTGTGTACTGTATAGGACCCTGAAGAAGCTCCTGTCCTCTACATAAACCATTGTTTCTCAACCAGGGTGCCTCCAGCTGTTGCAAAACTACAACTCCCAGCATGCCCGGACAGCCAACGGCTGTCCGGGCATGCTGGGAGTTGTAGTTTTGCAACAGCTGGAGGCACCCTGGTTGGGAAACACTGACATAAACAGTGATTTACAGCTCCCAGCAGATCTTTATTACTTTTATATGTAAGGATTTGCTTTATCTATATTCGTTATCTACTTATTTTTCTTTAATCCTCACTTTTTCCTATTTTTGGATGACATTTTGGTGGCTTCAGAACCAATTACCAGGTTTCCATAGAGTTATGGTCTCAACATACAATGGTTTCAACATACAATGGTCGTCCCAGAACCAATTAATATTGTAACTTGAGGGACCACTGTATATATATATATATATACACACACACACATGCAGTCTGCTGACACCCTCTTTGCAGTTTATATGTATTTTCAGACTGACTACAGAGTACATCAGTGACCTGGGCATTGGCACTACTGTTCAGATGGGCATTGGCACCACTGTTCAGATGGGCATTGGCACCACAGATGTAGCAGATATGAGTTTGTTCTCCCTATTTGTTCTTCCCACCTGCCCTTCACATGACTACAGACAGATAATGGACACATTCAGCTCTGCTACATCTCTTCTTGGTCTTCACAGTTAAATGCTATTAGGTGCACAAGGTTTGGTACATTTCTCTAGATACCCATAACCACCTTGAGCAAGGTCAGTATATGCCAGGATACCCTCCACATACGAGGTGCCACTGCCTAATCTCCGGTGCCAACCCCAGAATCCCCCTCCAGCTGAAGGATCACGTGAGGGGCGCTCTGTGTTACTTGCACCAAATTAAAACCTCACTTTCTCGGGCCCGACTGCACGGAGACCCCCAGAATAAATACAGATCTGTCCCTCCAAACCCCCTCTTTCGGTCCATGCAGTGACCCCCTCAGATTGCCCCCGTTAAATCACCGTAAACAGCGCCCAAATAGCATGCCTCCCCACCGCTAGGGCTAAGACAGGCAGGGGATGCACTGGTTAATCCGGGGATTTCAGTGTTAACACAGTATTAATCGGCGGGGATCTCCATGCAGATCGTTAGAGGGGGGTCCCCGGTGTCCGATCCATCGGTAGTCCCGGTTCTATAGGTGCCACGAGTGCAGAAAACGGCGCAGAAGTGTGCGGGAAGAAACACAAGTTGCAGGATGGAGGCGCTGGGAGCTGTTGTTGTTCTCAACGTGGTCCGCTCTCTTCGTATAAAAGGAGGCGGAGCCGGAGGCCGAGCAGCACATTCATACTGACCGCCGAGGAGATCGCAGCAGACCGCTACACATCGCTCATAGACATCGCTATGGCACAAGAAACCGCACCCGCTACTCCCAGCAAGAGAGCCCGGGCGGCCGGGGGCAGCGCCAAGAAATCCGCCGGCAAGAAGAAGAAGAGCCAGCCGGGCAGGTACAGCCAACTGGTGGTGGACACCATCCGCAAACTGGGCGAGAGGAACGGCTCCTCCCTGGCCAAGATCTACAGCGAAGCCAAGAAGGTGTCCTGGTTCGACCAGCAGAATGGCCGCACCTACCTGAAGTACTCGGTGAAGGCGCTGGTGCAGAATGACACCCTCCTGCAGGTCAAGGGGGTCGGGGCCAACGGGTCCTTCCGCCTCAACAAGAAGAAGCTGGAGGGGCTGGCGGTGCCCAAGAGAGCGGCCCCTGCCCCCAAACCTGCGGCCAAGAAGCCGGCGGCCGCCCCCAAGAAGAGCCCCAAGAAAGCCAAGCCCGCTGCCAAAAAGAGCGCCAAGAGCCCCAAGAAGGCGACCACCAGCCGGGCGAGCAAGACCGTGAAGAAGGCGGCCAGACCCAAGGGGCTGCGAGCCAAGAAGGCATAGACTGTCCTGGACTGTGTACATAGCCCCCACCCCTTGTGTCGCCGCCGCCGTCCCTGTAGAGCACTTGTGTTCGGCGATCCGTGCAATCCCCTCCGGAGGAGGAAGGGTTAAACCCGCTTTAGTTTAGGAGACGTGGAGCCGATCGTTCCTTCATCTTCTGTTACTACTTGTCATGTTTGCTTTTCTACGAGTTGTAGAAGGTTTTGATTTTTTTTTTTTATATATTGATATTTTTTTTAATAAAACAAAAAATGGTTAAAATGAAAGTGTTATTGATTAATTCTTAGGAAAGCAAAGAGAGGTCACCCAGGTGCAGAACTGCAGTGTCCAGCTTGTCAGGGCAGGCTGGGAGTTGTAGTTCAATACCATCCTTGTATTAAGAGCATTACATAAATGGTTAAATCACTGTTGTGGTGGTCTGGGGGGAGTACATTCTGGCACTGGTCAGAGCTATGGGTGAAGCTGTTACTCTTAGGGTCTATTAACACTGCAGAACTTCTGCTTGTGGAATTCTGCCTGAGATTCAAACCAATAGACATCTATGGGATGCCGCCCTTCTATTCACAATGGGGGGCATTTACTAATCTTTTACTATGTAGTCTGGTTTTTACCCTGTTTTTTTCTACTTCATTTTTGACTATGTGTGACAAATTTACTAAATTGTCGTACGGCGTTAATAAATTTGGCACACATAGGCAAAAGTGGGAAATTTACTTTCTGTAGTAGAAAAAATAGTCTGTTCCTTTTTCCTGCTGTCTGAATAGGTTTGGCTGCTGGTTTCCTTCTGGATCTTTTGTTTTTGAGTTTTTTTTTTTTGCTTTTTCACCACATCTAAATAATTCAATAACTACAGTGGTCCCTCAAGTTACAATATTAATTGGTTCCAGGAAAACCATTGTAAGTTGAAACCATTGTATGTTGAGACCATAACTCTATGGAAACGTGGTAATTGGTTCTAAAGGCACCAAAATGTCATCCAAAATAGGAAAAAGTGACAAAGAAAAATAAGTAAATAACTGATATAGATAAAGCAAATCCTTACATATAAAAGTAATAAAGATCTGCTGGGAGCTGTAAATTACTGTCTATGTCAGTGTTTCCCAAGCAGGGAGCCTCCAGCTGTTGCAAAACTATAACTCCCAGCATGCCTGGACAGCCAAAGGCTGTCCGAGCATGCTGGGAGTTGTAGTTTTGCAAAAGATGGGACCACCCTGCTTGGGAAACACTGTCTATGTAGAGGACAGGAGCTTCTTCAGGGGTCCTGTACAGTACAGGCAATGTCCCAGACAAGTAATGGAGTCGCCCTCACCTGGTGTCCAAAAGAGCAGCTAACCCTGATACAGGTAAAGTGTACAGAACATGTAATACCAGACACCAGTCAGTGCATACACTTCAGTAATACAGGGGTTTTACCAGTGAATGCCCATTTTGATTGGTTGGTTCTTCCAGCCATTGACACGTTTTACAGATCTGGACTGTCTGTAGCATTGTATGTTGAGTCTGGTTTCAACTTACGATGGTCCAGAAAAGACCATTGTATGTTGAAACTACTGTATGTTGAGGCCATTGTAAGTTGAGGGATCACTGTAAATTGTAGTTATGGCTCAGAAGTGGTAAACGGCGTTTAGTGTGTGTGTTTATTACATTTTTTTAACAGTTTTTTTCTCCCTAAATGTACTTACACTTTTTTTTTTTTTTTGGTTACTTCTTCTACAGATCTGTGTATCCTGTGGACTCCTTCGGATTCGGTGGACTACTTCGATGACCAGCGTTTTTCTTTGCTTGATGTTAATAAAATGGTTAACGAGGGCTTGTGGGGGAGTGTTTTTTGTAATAAATTTTTTGTTAAACCTGTTGTGTTTTATTTTTATTTTACTTTACTAGACAGGCTTAGTAGTGGAAGCTGTCTTATAGACTGAGTCCATTACTAAGCCGGGCTTAGCGTTAGCCACAAAAACAGCTAGCGCTAACCCCCAATTATTACCCCGGTACCCAACACCACAGGGGTGTCGGGAAGAGCCGGTACCAACAGGCCCGGAGCGTCAAAAATGGCGCTCCTGGGCCTAGGCGGTAACAGGCTGGCGTTATTTAGGTTGGGGAGGGCCAGTAACAATGGTCCTCGCCCACCCTGGGAACGTCAGGCTGTTACTGTTTGGTTGGTATTTGGTTGAGAATAAAAATAGGGGGACCCTATGCGTTTTTTTTATATATTTAATTATTTATTTAAAAAAAAAACGCATAGGGTCCCCCCCTATTTTCATTCTCAGCCAAATACCAACCAAACAGTAACAGCCTGACGTTCCCAGGGTGGGCTAGGACCATTGTTACTGGCCCTCCCCAGCCTAAATAACGCCAGCCTGTTACCGCTTAGGCCCAGGAGCGCCATTTTTGACGCTCCAGGCCTGTTGGTACCGGCTCTTCCCGGCACCCCTGTGGCGTTGGGTACCGGGGTAATAATAGGGGGTTAGCGCTAGCTGTTTTTGTGGCTAGCGCTAAGCCCAGGTTAGTAATGGACTCTGTCTATAAGACAGCTTCCACTACTAAGCCTGTCTAGTAAAGTAAGAAAAAAACACAACAGGTTTTAAAAAATTTTTATTACAAAAAACACTCCCCCACAAGCCCTCGTTAACCATTTTATTAAAATCAAACAAAGAAAAACGCTGGTCATCGAAGTAGTCCACCGAATCCGAAGGAGTCCACAGGATACACGGATCTGAAATGAGAAGAAAACAAAAAAAATGGGTTAGTACATTTATTATCACCTGCTCACACATCTCCCGCCCCGCACGACTACAACTGCCAGCATGCCCTTACAGTAAGGACATGCTGGGAGTTGTAGTTGTGTGGTGCAGGAGATGTGTGGGCAAGTGACAAGCTTGTCCCCTGCCCCCAGCTGCAGGACTACAACTCCCAGCATGCCCTTACAGTAAGGTGGGGCGGAGGCCGGGCACAGTGTTTCCCAACCTGGGACTTGTAGTTTTGCAACATCTGGAGGCACCTTGGTTGGGAAACACTGTTTTAGGCCAGTGTTTCCCAACCAGGGTGCCTCCAGATGTTGCAAAACTACAAGCCCCAGCATGCCTGGACAGTCAAAGGCTGTCTAGGCATGCTGGGAATTGTAGTTTTGCAACATCTGGAGGCAACCTGGCTGGGAAACACTGGCCTAAAACAGTGTTTCCCAACCAAGGTGCCTCCAGATGTTGCAAAACTACAAGTCCCAGCATGCCTGGACAGCCAAAGGCTGTCTAGGCATGCTGGGAGTTGTAGTTTTGCAACATCTGGAGGCAACCTGGCTGGGAAACACTGGCCTAAAACAGTGTTTCCCAACCAGGGTGCCTCCAGATGTTGCAAAACTACAAGTCCCAGCATGCCTGGACAGTCAAAGGCTGTCTAGGCATGCTGGGAGTTGTAGTTTTGCAACATCTGCAGGCAACCTGGCTGGGAAACACTGGCCTAAAACTGTTTCCCAACCAGGGTGCCTCCAGATGTTGCAAAACTACAAGCCCCAGCATGCCTGGACAGTCAAAGGCTGTCTAGGCATGCTGGGAGTTGTAGTTTTGCAACATCTGGAGGCAACCTGGCTGGGAAACACTGGCCTAAAACAGTGTTTCCCAACCAGGGTGCCTCCAGATGTTGCAAAACTACAAGCCCCAGCATGCCTGGACAGTCAAAGGCTGTCCAGGCATGCTGGGAGTTGTAGTCTTGCAACATCTGGAGGCACCCTGGTTGGGAAACACTGGCCTAAAACAGTGTTTCCCAACCAGGGTGACTGTTTTAGGCCAGTGTTTCCCAACCAGGGTGCCTCCAGCTGTTGCTAAACTACAACTCCCAGCATGCCTGGACAGCCAAAGGCTGTCCAGGCATGCTGGGAGTTGTAGTCTTGCAACAACTGGAGGCACCCTGGTTGGGAAGCCTGCGCAACTTACCGGCTTCCGTAGGATCCAGCGCTGCACGACACTGCCGCGCGACGATCTCCGACAGCGATCGTCG
Source organism: Hyla sarda (assembly GCF_029499605.1). Classification (NCBI taxonomy): domain Eukaryota; kingdom Metazoa; phylum Chordata; class Amphibia; order Anura; family Hylidae; genus Hyla; species Hyla sarda. The sequence continues at coordinate 118,710,823 of NC_079194.1, read as the reverse complement.
CTGGAGCCTCGGAAGGGTAAGTGAACTTCTTCGCCGGTCCCCTTCAGCTGTTTAGTTTTGCAACAACTGGAGGACTACAGTTTACAGACCACAAACCAGTGGTCTGCAAACTGTGGCCCTCCAGCTGTTGCAAAACTACAACTCCCAGCATGCCTGGACAGCCAATGGCTGTCCAGGCATGCTGGGAGTTGTAGTCTTGCAACATCTGGAGGCACCCTGGTTGGGAAACACTGTTTTAGGCCAGTGTTTCCCAACAAGGGTGCCTCCAGCTGTTGCAAAACTACAACTCCCAGCATGCCCGGACAGCCAAAGGGTGTCCAGGCATGCTGGGAGTTGTAGTCTTGCAACATCTGGAGGCACCCTGGTTGGGAAACACTGTTTTAGGCCAGTGTTTCCCAACAAGGGTGCCTCCAGCTGTTGCAAAACTACAACTCCCAGCATGCCCGGACAGCCAAAGGGTGTCCAGGCATGCTGGGAGTTGTAGTCTTGCAACATTTGGAGGCACCCTGGTTGGGAAGCTTGCGCAACTTACCGGCTTCCGTAGGATCCAGCGCTGCACGACACTGCCGCGCGACACTGCCGCCCGACAGTGCCGCGCGACGATCTCCGTCAGCGATCGTCGCTGGAGCCTCGGAAGGGTAAGTGAACTTCTTCGCCGGTCCCCTTCAGCTGTTTAGTTTTGCAACAGCTGGAGGACTACAGTTTACAGACCACACACCAGTGGTCTGCAAACTGTGGCCCTCCAGCTGTTGCAAAACTACAACACCCAGCATGCCCTGACAGCCAAAGCCTATGGCTCTCAGGGCAGGAGCCCGGGCTGACATTACAGTGCAGCCGCCCGGGCTCCTCATACGGTCTCCCCGCTACCTCCCCTTGTCTCCCGCCCGGGCTCCTCATACGGCCTCCCTGCTACCCCCCCCCCCCCTTGTCTCCCGCCCGCGCCGCTCAGCTCCCGCTGCTACAAGACTACAACTCCCAGCATGTCCTCACTGTAAGGGCATGCTGGGACTTGTGAGAGGGGGGGGATATAAATCACTGCAGTGTCCCGGTAGCGCAGTGAGGGTAGCGGGGAGAAAGTATGTCGGAGCCCGGGCGGCAGCAGCTTTTCCTGCTCCATGTTGGAGCTGGAGTAAATTTAGTCAATTTTTATGGCCGTTGCGACAGTTTATTGCGCAACTGCGACTGTCTCAGTTAATAAATTCCTGACCACTGCAAGTAAAAACTGAAAACTTGCGTAAATTAAGCGGGAAATTTTTTTTTGACTTTCTAGCTCTTGCTAGGGAAAGTCGCACAATTTATAGGGTAGGCGCAAATGCGAAAATTTTGCGCCAAAAATAGTCAGAAAAAAATGACTAAACCCCTTAGTAAATGCCCCCCAATAACTTTAATGTGAGGTGGAAATTCTGCTGTGTAAATAGACCTGGTAACTTTAAGGCTATAGCTTTCTGAGTTTGGCTCACAAAACAGTGTGAACGTGGCCATCTACCGTCTTAAAACGTAGATGAATTGCCAGATACGAGTGACTAATAGAATCCATTTAACCCCTTAAGGACACATGACGTTCTCATACGTCTCCATTTCCGAGTCCTTAAGGACACATGACGTATGAGAACGTCATGTGTTTTACCGGCCCCCCGCAACCATCTGGAGCGGAGCCGGTCCCCGATGCCTGCTGAAATCGTTCAGCAGGCATCGGGGCATATCGCCCAGGGGGGTCATTATGACCCCCCATGTCGGCGATGGCCGCAGATCGCTGGACAATTCAGTCCAGCGATCTGCGGCGGATTCCGGGTCAATCGGGTCTCCAGTGACCCGGTGACCCGGAATTATTGGCTGATCGGGGCCGTCAGAGACGGCCCCGAACAGCCAGAGCCAGCAGGGGTGAGGTGGCACTGGTGCCACCTCACGATCGCCCTGATTCGTCGGCCGGATTACCGGCCGACCAATCAGGGCGCCTGCTGCGGGTGTCACTCCCGCAACCCGCTCCGCCCCTCTTCCGGAGGACGTGAGCGGGTGCGGGACGTGCACCCCGGGTGCTGGGGACCCCGATCCCCGGCGCCCCTGTTGGGATCGGGGCCCCAGGAGCAGCGGCGGCGGCGGAGACGACGAGGGACTGACCTGTGCTGCTGGATCGTTGGAGGTGAGTGACAGCCTCCTGCTGTTGCTTAGCAACAGCTCCCAGCATGCAAAAAGGGCATGCTGGGAGCTGTAGTTATGCAACAGCAGGAGGCAGACCACCACAACTCCCAGCATGCCCTTATGGGCATGCTGGGACTTGTAGTTTTGCAACAGCTGGAGGCACATTTTTTCTATGTATAAGTGTACCTTCAGCTGTTGTGTAACTACAACTCCCAGCTTGCACAATCAGCTAAAGTGCATGCTGGGAGTTGTAGTGGTGCATCTGGTGGTTGCATAACTACAACTCCCAGCATGCCCTTTGGCTGTCGGTGACTGCTGAGAGTTGTAGTTTTGCAACAGCTGAAGGCACACTGAGTTAAGTAGCAAACCAGTGTGTCTCCAGCTGTTGCATAACTACAATCCCCAGCATCCCCAGCCAAAGTAGTATGCCTCCAGCTGTTGCATAACTACAACACCCAGCATGCCCTTCCGCTGTCCGTACATGCTGGGGGTTGTAGCTTTTGCAACAGCTGAAGGCACACTGGTTGCAAAACACTGAGTTTGTTACCAAACTCGGTGTTTCACAACCAGTGTGCCTCCAGCTGTTGCAAAACTACAACTCCCAGCATGCACTGATAGACCGTACATGCTGGGAGTTGTAGTTTTGCAACAGCTGGATGTCCCCCCCCCCCCCCAATGTGAATGTACAGGGTACACTCACATGGGCGGAGGATTACAGTAAGTATCCGGCTGCAAGTTTGAGGTGCGGCAAAATTTCTGCCGCAGCTCAAACTGCCAGCGAGAAACTACTGTGAACCCCCCGCCCGTGTGACTGTACCCTAAAAACACTACACTACACTAACACACAATAAAATAAAAAGTAAAAAACACTACATATACACATACCCCTACACAGCCCCCCTCCCCAATAAAAATGAAAAACGTCTGGTACGCCACTGTTTCCAAAACGGAGCCTCCAGCGGTTGCAAAACTACAACTCCCAGCATGCACTGATAGACCATACATGCTGGGAGTTGTAGTTTTGCAACAGCTGGATGTTCCCCCCCAATGTGAACGTACAGGGTACACTCACATGGGCGGAGGATTACAGTAAGTATCCGGCTGCAAGTTTGAGCTGCGTCAAATTTTCTGCCGTAGCTCAAACTGCCAGCGAGAAACTACGCCACTGTTTCCAAAACGGAGCCTCCAGCTGTTGCAAAACAACTACTCCCAGTATTGCCAGATAGCCGTTGACTGTCCAGGCATGCTGGGAGTTTTACAACAGCTGGAGGCACCCTGTTTGGGAATCACTGGCGTAGAATACCCCTATGTCCACCCCTATGCAAGTCCCTAATTTAGGCCTCAAATGCGCATGGCGCTCTCACTTTGGAGCCCTGTCGTATTTCAAGGCAACAGTTTAGGGTCACATATGGGGTATCGCCGTACTCGGGAGAAATTGGGCTTCAAATTTTGGGGGGTATTTTCTGCTATTACCCTTTTAAAAAATGTAAAATTTTTGGGAAAACAAGCATTTTAGGTAAAAAATATATATTTTTTTTACATATGCAAAAGTCGTGAAACACCTGTAGGGTATTAAGGTTCAAATTACCCCTTGTTACGTTCCCCGAGGGGTCTAGTTTCCAAAATGGTATGCCATGTGTTTTTTTTTTGCTGTCCTGGCACCATAGGGGCTTCCTAAATGCGGCATGCCCCCAGAGCAAAATTCGCTTTCAAAAAGCCAAATGTGACTCCTTCTCTTCTGAGACCTGTAGTGCGCCAGCAGAGCACTTTTCACCCCCATATGGGGTGTTTTCTGAATCGGGAGAAATTGGGCTTCAAATTTTGGGGGGTATTTTCCGCTATTACCCTTTTTAAAAATGTAAACATTTTGGGAAAACAAGCATTTTAGGTAAAAAAAAATTTTTTTTTTTACATATGCAAAAGTTGTGAAACACCTGTAGGGCATTAAGGTTCACGTTACCCCTTGTTACGTTCCCCGAGGGGTCTAGTTTCCAAAATGGTATGCCATGTGGTTTTTTTTTGCTGTTCTGGCACCATAGGGGCTTCCTAAATGCGGCATGCCCCCAGAGCAAAATTTGCTTTCAAAAAGCCAAATGTGACTCCTTCTCTTCTGAGACCTGTAGTGCGCCAGCAGAGAACTTTTCACCCCCATGCAAGGTGTTTTCTGTATCGGGAGAAATTGGGCTTCAAATTTTGGGGGGTATTTTCTGCTATTACCCTTTTTAAAAATGTAAAATTTTTGGGAAACCAAGCATTTTAGGTAAAAAAAATAAATATTTTTTTTACATATGCAAAAGTCGTGAATCACCTGTGGGGTATTAAGGTTCACTTTACCCCTTGTTACGTTCCCTGAGGGGTCTAGTTTCCAAAATGGTATGCCATGTGTTTTTTTTTGCTGTCCTGGCACCATAGGGGCTTCCTAAATGCGGCATGCCCCCCAAAAACCATTTGTCGCTCCTTCCCTTCTGAGCCCTCTACTGCGCCCGCCGAACAATTAACATAGACATATGAGGTATGTCCTTACTCGAGAAAAATTGGGTTTCAAATACAAGTAAAAATTTTCTCCTTTTTATCCCTTGCAAAAATTCAAAAATTGGGTCTACAAGAACATGCGAGTGTAAAAAATGAAGATTTTGAATTTTCTCCTTCACTTTGCTGCTATTCCTGTGAAACACCTAAAGGGTTAATATACTTACTGAATGTTTTTTTGAATACTTTAGGGGGTGTAGTTTTTATAATGGGGTCATTTGTGGGGTATTTCTAATATGAAGACCCTTCAAATCCACTTCAAAACTGAACTGGTCCCTGAAAAATAGTGAGTTTGAAAATTTTGTGAAAAATGTCAAAATTGCTGCTGAACTTTGAAGCCCTCTGGTGTCTTCCAAAAGTAAAAACTCATAAATTTTATGATGCAAACATAAAGTAGACATATTGTATATGTGAACCCAACAAAAATATATTTTGAATATCCATTTTCCTTACAAGCAGAGAGCTTCAAAGTTAGAAAAATGCAAAATTTTCATTTTTTTCATCAAAATTTGGGATTTTTCACCAAGAAAGGATGCAAGTTACCATAAAATTTTACCACTAAGTTAAAGTAGAATATGTCACGAAAAAACAATCTCGGAATCAGAATGATAACTAAAAGCATCCCAGAGTTATTAATGTTTAAAGTGACAGTGGTCAGAATTGCAAAAAACGCTCCGGTCCTTAAGGTATAAAATGGCTCGGTCCTTAAGGGGTTAAAGGGGTACTCTGGGAAAATATTTTTTAATCAACTGGTGCCAGAAAGTTACAGATTTGTAAATTACTTCTATTAAAACATCTTAATCCTCCTAATACGTGAATACTAGAGGAAATTCTTCTCTGTTTTACACACAGCTCTCTGCTCTGGACAGTTCCTAAAATGGACAGATGTCAGCAGAGAGCACTGTGCTCCAAAAAGAAGAAAATTTCCTCTGTAGTATACAGCCGCTAATAAGTACTGAAAGGATTAAGATTTTTTTAATAGAAGTCGTTTACAAATCTGTTTAACTTTCTGGCACCAGTTGATTTAAAAAAAAAACAAAAAAAAAAACAGTATTTTTCCACTGGAGTACCCCTTTATGGGTGCTTTCACACTACAATTGTAGTGTACGGTTGCTGGATCCGGTTGGGAGGGGTGAAAACCGTCCGCTCCCGTATCCCAGCCGGATCCGGCCTGAACCCCATTCATTTCAATGAGCCGACCGGAGTCAAACGCTGACTCTGTCTCATTTTTCCCCGAATACGGTTTTCTGACCAGACCTAGAACCGTGGTATACCACGGTTTTAGGTCCGGTCAGAAAACTGTATACGGGGAAAAATGAGACAGCAACCGTACACTACAATCGTAGTGTGAAAGCACCCTAAGACAAAGATCGCGGGGGTCCTGCTGCTGGGAACCCCTGCACTCTTGCATGCAGCACTCACCTCTGCAGCCTCCTGAGTCTACCCCTCCCATAGACTTGCATTGCAGGGGCGGGGTGTGATGTCACATGGGGGCAGAGTTGAGGCGTCACAATACTCCAGCCCTGTAGTCATGACCTGGCAGACTCAGGCTGCAGCGCTGCGTGCAGCTTCCACATGTAGGTGCTGCATGCGAGATTGTGGGGGTCCCCCGCGATCAGACATCCTTTGGATAGGGGATAAGATGTCTTAGGACCAGAGTACCCCTTTAAATAACTGGATGGATAAAAAAAATATTGGGGGAGATTTATTAAAACCTGTCCAGTGAAAAGTTGCTGAGTTGCCCATAGCAACCAATCAGATCTTTCACTTTTCAAAAATGAAAGACGCGATCTGATTGGTTGCTTTGGACAGGTTTTGCTAAATTTCCCCAAGTGTGTGTGTGTGTTTTCTTTTTGTCCAATTATAATCCTAACCCGGCAGACACCAATAAAGGGGTATTCTAATACTTTAAAATGTACAGGGATGGCGGGGGTCCAACCCCTGAGATCTCCAGAACTGGGCCCTGTCTTTCCCTGGAGTGGTGGGGTTGGCATATGCATTGTCTATGGGAGCTACCAGAGTACAATGCACATGTATCTCCAGTCAGAGCCACCATCAGGGGGGTTAAACCGATATCCCTGTAAGGGGCCCGGCCAGTTCTGGCAAATTTTTTTTTTCAATGTCAGTGAGTGACTCACTGACTGCTGGGGCTGGCGCATTGTACACTGACTGACTGACTGACTGTACTCTGTATAGTCAGCCAGTCAGTAGCAGATCACACATGGAAGCGGCACCAAGGACTGAGGCCTACAACTATATGGGGGCAACAATAAGCAATAGAGAGGCCTACAACAGCCATATAGTTTTTGTAGGCCTTTTTTTTTTTTTTAACTAATAGTTGCCCCCACATAATTTAAGGCACCTTTTAAGAGGGGCCTACAACTATATGGGGGCAACTTCAACGTGGGGGGCTAACTAAACTATATGGGGCCCCCATAAAGTTTAGGTAGGCCCCTCTTCTAATATCTACCCCCATAAAGATTGAGTATGCCCCTCTTCTAATAGCTGCCCCATAAAGTATGGGCGGGCCCTTCTGTTAATAGTTGCCTCCATAATGGGGGCAACTATTAACGGGCCTACCCAAACAATATGAAACAACACTGAACGACTAAAACATAGCTTATATTGCATAACCTGTTAAGGACCAAGGACGTTCCGGTCCCACTCCCCCAGTTTGAAGCACACTCACTAGCTCAGCACACTTCATACCCAGTGGGTCACGACTGCTATCAGCAGCCAGGACCCACGGTTAATTCCGGGTATCCCAAAATGGTCTGATGCACGACATTAACCCTATAGATACCGTGATCAAAGTTGATCACGGTGTCTAACTGCTTAAGCTAACAGTGCCGGTTAGCTCAGTGGAGCTGATGGGGATATACATGGCAAAATTGATGGTGTGCCCATACACCACTCCATATACAAGGGGCCCTGTACTACACACACATTCCAGTGGTACTCGACTGGTGGACTGCAGCCTCCAATCATCTGGACTTCAGGCTGGTTTAGGATACTGGGACAGAGGAGGCATCCGCTCTTTCCTTATTCATTTGTATCAGCTGTAAGATTCTCGACTGTGATACAAATGAATAGCCAAGTGCTGCTGGAGTCACACACTGCTCCCTGCCTGGACACCCAATGCCTCTATGATGCAGACAGCACCATGAGTACTGCCTACATAATTCTGCTCTGACCAGGCCTGACTAGAGGAGGCCAGAGCAAAGGAGCAGGGACATGTGAGTATTTTTCAAGTGTTCCCCAACCTTTAGCTTTATAGATGTTGCAAAACTACAGCATAATGGAAGTTTTAGTTTGCAACAGCTAGAGAGACACAGGTGGGGAAACAATGATTTAAAAGTTTACCTGTCATTTGCAACAGGGATGGACCGACAGGTCAGACACTGCCTGAGGGCCCAATACTGAGGGGGGCCCAAAGTTGCCAACATCCTGGTCGGGCAGTCACTGAGAAGCAGATATTTCCACACACTACATAATAGCAGTGACTGCCTGACAGAACCTGCTCTGTGCTTACTGAGTGCCAGGGCTTAAAGGGGTACTCTGGCCCAAGAGATCTTCTCCCCTATCCAAAGGATGTCACTGCACCGCCCCCTTGTGACATCACACCCTACCCCCTCAATGCAAGTCTATGGCAGGGGGTGTGACAGCCACCACGCCCCCTCCTATAGGCTTGCATTGAGGGGCCATGACGTCACGATACCCCGGCCCCTGTACCGCCCGTCATCAGCAACGGAGCGATCTTTGCTACGTGCAGCTCATGAACAGGGGTGCTGCAGGAGAGATCGCGGGTGTCCTGCCGCTGGGAACACCCACGATCTCTCCTGCAGCACCCGTTCATGAGCTGCACGGAGCGAAGATTCCTCTGTGGCTGATGACGGGCGGTACAGGGGCCCCCAATGCCAGCCTATGGGAGGGGGTGTGCCAACCCATAGGGTGCCTCCTGATCTTCTATCATCGGCAATCCGCCACTCCGAGCAGCCACACATGGGGCCCGCGAATCGCCGAGTGCACTCAGACATCGCAGGGCAGCCGCGATGTCTGAGTACACTGCACATGCACATCAGCTGGAAGCACAATATAGGTTGGGTCAGAGGTGGATCCCTTCTAATCCAGAGCAGTACTCACTATTCTGCTGGTGGGGTCACTGTGTACATATATTACATTACTCATCCGGTACTGATCCTGAGTTATATCCTGTATTATACTCCAGAGCTGTACTCACTATTCTGCTGGTGGGGTCACTGTGTACATACATTACTTATCCTGTAATGATCCTGAGTTATATCCTGTATTATACTCCAGAGCTGTACTCACTATTCTGCTGGTGGGGTCACTGTGTACATACATTACTTATCCTGTACTGATCCTGAGTTATATCCTGTATTATACACCAGAGTTGTACAGGGTGGGCCATTTATATGGATACACCTTAATAAAATGGGAATGGTTGGTGATATTAATTTCCTGTTTGTGGCACATTAGTATATGTGAAGGGGGAAACTTTTCAAGATGGGTGGTGACCATGGCGGCCATTTTGAAGTCGGCCATTTTTAATACAACTTTTGTTTTTTCAGTAGGAAGAGGGTCATGTGACATATCAAACTTATTGGGAATTTCACAAGAAAAACACTGATGTGCTTGGTTTTAACATAACTTTTTTCTTTCATGAGTTGTTTACAAATTTCTCTTTGTTTACAGCCATTGACATGTCGTCGAGGTTAACACGTGAGAGCGGATAGAAATTGTGTTGATGTCTGGTGAATGCAGTAACCGGGTCATTGTAGCAGATTTCAATGCAAGACACCCTACGAGACCACCCATCTCCCATGCTACAGTTAGCAAACTGCTTGCTAAGTTTCGTGAAACTGGTTCAGTGTTGGATTTGCTAAAATGTGGATGCATGAAATCTGTCACTAATGAAGAAACATCAGTGGCTGTCCTAGCTTCATTCAGCCAGAGACCACAGCGTAGCACTCGCCGCATGTTACTGGAGAGTGGCATTAGTTGAACATCCCTTCGGCAGATATTAGCTACTCACAAATGGCACCCTTACAAACTCCAGCTACTGCAGCATCTCAACAAGGATGACCCAGATCGGCGCACTGAATTTGCAGAATGGGCAAAACAAAAATTGGAACAGGACCCTCAGCTTACGCAGATTTTTTTCAGTAATGAGGCAAACTTTTATGTGAATGGTGAAGTTAACAAACAAAACCACCACTATTGGTCTGACACTAACCCACATTGGATAGATCCCTCCAAGACTGTTGGAACACAAAAATTGATGGTATGGTGTGGTATATGGGGTACAAAGATAGCGGGGCCATTCTTCATCAATGGAAACCTCAAGGCCACTGGATATGCGAAATTGCTTCATGATGATGTGTTTCCCTCTTTATGCACTGAAGCCCGAGCATTCCTAGATGAACAGTTTCCTGGAAAGCGGATTGGTCGTGGGCTAGTTAAATGGCCCCCAAGGTCTCCCGATCTGACCCCCTTAGACTTTTATCTTTGGGGTCATCTGAAGGAAATTGTCTATGAAGATACGAGATGTGCATCACCTGAAAGTACGGATACTGGAAGCCTGTGTTAGCATTTCTCCTGCGGTGTTGCTATCAGTGTGTGAAGAGTGGGAGAAGAGGGTTGCATTGACAATCCAACACAATGGGCAGCACATTGAACACATTTTATAAGTGGTCAGAAACTTGTAAATAACTCATGAAAGAATAAAGTTACGTTAAAACCAAGCACATCATTGCTTTTCTTGTTAAATTCCCAATATTCTGCTGGTGGGGTCGCTGTGTACATACAATACATTACTTATCCTGTACTGATCCTGAGCTATAGCCTGTGTTATACTCCAGAGCTGTGGTCACTATTCTGCCAGTGGGGTCTTGTGTACATACATTAGATTACTTGTCTGGGGGTGATTTCTTGGGGGTATGTCAGGGGTAATATCAATGAGCACTCAGTGGTCATGTGAGGGGTGATGTCATTGAGCACTCAGTGGTGTTATTAGGAGATGACAGTAAATGGCGTAAAACGTTAAAAAAAAATACCAATGTCCAAAATTGCTGATTTTTGGTCACATCATACACCATAAAAAAATGTATAAAAAGTAATCCAAGTCCAAAGGCCTATCTAACCAAAAGTGGTACCAATAAAAACTACAGATCAAGCGGAAAAAAATGAACTCCCATACAGCCCCGTATACAGAAAAATAAAAGTGTTATCGGGGGCAGAAGATGACAATTTTATGCATGTTAATTTTCTTACAAAAAGTTAAAAAATATATAGTAGTAAAATTAAACAAAATCTACCTAATTTGGGTATCTTTGTAATCATATTGACCCACACAATAAAGATAATACATCATTTTAACCGTAAAATATACTGAGTGGAAACTAACCAAGACGAGCGCACCAGAGTTCCCTACTGGTGAACCTGTCTGGAGACCCCCAGATGGATATCAGCTTTATTCCTGAGTTTGTTGACGACTCAGGAATCCAGATTGACAAAGTCGGATACACTGAAAGACCCCTGCAGCATTCATCTCCCCCCCACCCCAAGACCCCTGCAGCATTCATCTCCCCCCCACCCCAAGACCCCTGCAGCATTTATCCCCACCCCAAGACCCCTGCAGCATTCATCCCCCACCCCCAAGACCCCTGCAGCATTCATCCCCCACCCCCAAGACACCTGCAGCATTTATTCTCCCCACCCCCAAGACCCCTGCAGCATCTATTCTCCCCACCCCCAAGACCCCTGCAGCATTGATCTCCCACCTCACCCCCACCGCTGATGGCCCAGCCCCACATACTTACCTGTCCTACACTGCTTTTCTGTGGAAGGTCCCGAGCTGCTCCTTCTAGTTAGGCCTGGCCAGAGCAGGTGATGCAGGCAGCGCTGATCGCGCCACCTGCATATTAGGGGAAGCGCTGGCTGGGCAGGGAGCAGAGTGTTCCTTCGCTCCGGCGGCACTCAGCTATTCATTTGTATCTTAAAGACACCAATACATATGAATGTCGGGATAGCGGATGCCTCCTCTGTCCGGTTCAGAGAACCGGGCGGAGGTCCGGGTGCCTGGCGGCGGCGGTCCTAATCTGGATCGCGGTCCGCCAGTTGAGAACAGCTGATTTAGAGCATAGGGTTTAGGGGGGGGGGGATAATTTTTACTTTTGGCTATGTTCTGGGTCATCATTCTGGGAACATAATTGGGGTGTAGTTTCCAAAATGATAACACTTGAGGGGAGGTCCCACTGTTCTGGCACCATGGTAGCTCTGTAAACACTCACTGCTGCCGACACAGATTCCAGCCAAATTCCCTCTTCAAAAGCTGAATGACGCTCCTACACTTCTGAGACCTGGTGTGCACTCGCAGAGCAGTTTACATCCAAATATGAGGTCCTTATTTATAAGAGAATGGCCCCCAAAATTTGTAAATACATTTCTTCTATTACCACTTGTGAAAATGAAAAATTTGGAGTAACCCCAGCATTTTAGTGAAAAAAATTATTATTTTTCCTTTTCACATCCAACTTTAATGAACATTCATCAAACACCTGTGTGGTATTAAGGCTCACTGTATTCCTTGTTACGTTCCTCGAGGGGTGTAGTTTCCAAAATAGTATGCCATGTGTGTGTGTTTTTTTTTTTTTTTGCTGTTCTGGCACCATATGGGGCTTCCTAAATGCGACATGCCCCTCAAAAACCATTTCAGCAATATTCGCTTTCCAAAAGCCAAATGAGGCTCCTTCTCCTCTGAGCATTGTAGTGCGCCAGCAGAGCACTTTACGTCAACACATGGTGTTACAAATTTTAGGGGGCATTTTCTCCTATTACCCCTTGTAAAATGGTAAATTTGGTAAAAGAACTGCATTTTAGTGAAAAAAAATTCATTTACACGTTCGACTTTAACGAAAAGTCGCCACACACCTGTGGGGTGTTAAGGCTCACTATACTCCTTGTTACGTGCCTTGAAGGGTGTAGTTTCCAAAATAATATGCCATGTGGGAATATTTCTGTTCTGGCACCATAGAGGATTCCTAAATGCAATATTCCCCCCAAAAACCGTTTCAGCAAAATTTGCTTTCAAAAAGCTCCTTCTCTTCGGAGCATTGTAGTGCGTTTGGTCGGGGTGGGGGGTTAGACTCATTTTACAAGAAAATGAGTGTGTAAAAAATGAAGATTTAGAATTTTCTCCTTCACTTTGTTGCTATTCCTGTGAAACACCTAAAGGGTTAAACTTTCTAAATGTTATTTAGAATACTTTGAGGGGTGCAGTTTTATAATAGGGTCATACATGGGGTATTTCTAATATGAAAGCCCCTCAAATCCACTTCAAACTGAACTGGTCCCTAAAAATTTTTTGTGAAAAATTGGAAAATTGCTGCAAAATTTTAAGCCTTCTGATGTCTTCAAAAAGTAAAAACATCTCAACTTTATGATGCAAACAAAGTACCGTATATACTCGAGTATAAGCCGACCCGAGTATAAGCCGAGACCCCTAATTTCAACCCAAAATCCCAGGAAAAGTTATTGACTCGAGTATAAGCCTAGGGTGGGAAATACCTCATCCCCCCCTGTCATCATCCAGACCCGTCATTAACATCCTCATCATCCCCTTGTCATCATCCCACACATCCCCTTATCATCCCACACATCCCCCCTTCATCATCCCCTTGTCATCATCCCACACATCCCCTTGTCATCATCCCACACATCCCCCCCTTCATCATCCCCTTGTCATCATCCCACACATCCCCTTATCATCCCACACATCCCCCCTTCATCATCCCCTTGTCATCATCCCACACATCCCCCCTTCATCATCCCCTTGTAATCATCCCACCCCCCCCCCCCCCTTCATCATCCCCCCCCCCCTTCATCATCCCCACACCCCCCCCCCCTTCATCATCCTCTTCTCATCATTCGCCCTCAGTGGTCTTCAACCTGCGGACCTCCAGAGGTTTCAAAACTACAACTCCCAGCAAGCCCGGGCAGCCATCGGCTGTCCGGGCTTGCTGGGAGTTGTAGTTTTGAAACCTCCGGAGGTCCGCAGGTTGAAGACCACTGCGGCCTTCAACATGCGGACCTCCAGAGGTTTCAAAACTACAACTCCCAGCAAGCCCGGGCAGCCATCGGCTGTCCGGGCTTGCTGGGAGTTGTAGTTTTGAAACCTCCGGAGGTCCGCAGGTTGAAGACCACTGCGGCCTTCAACATCATCCAGCCCCCTCTCACCCCCTTTAGTTCTGAGTACTCACCTCCGCTCGGCGCTGGTCCGGTCCTGCAGGGCTGTCCGGTAAGGAGGTGGTCCGGTGAGGAGGTGGTCCGGGCTGCTATCTTCACCGGGGGCGCCTCTTCTCCGCGCTTCCGGCCCGGAATAGAGCCGTTGCCTTAACAACGACGCATCTGCGTCGTTGTCAAGGCAACGTGACTATTCTGAGGCCGGGCCCAAAGCGCTTAGAAGAGGCCTCCCCGGTGAAGATAGCAGCCCGGACCACCTCCTCACCGGACCACCTCCTCACCGGACAGCCCTGCAGGACCGGACCAGCGCCGAGCGGAGGTGAGTACTCAGAACTAAAGGGGGTGAGAGGGGGCTGGATGATGTTGAAGGCCGCAGTGGTCTTCAACCTGCGGACCTCCGGAGGTTTCAAAACTACAACTCCCAGCAAGCCCGGACAGCCGATGGCTGCCCTGGCTTGCTGGGAGTTGTAGTTTTGAAACCTCTGGAAGTCCGCAGGTTGAAGACCACTGCGGGTGGGGGAGTTCACTCGAGTATAAGCCGAGGGGGGTGTTTTCAGCACGAAAAATCGTGCTGAAAAACTCGGCTTATACTCGAGTATATACGGTAGATATATTGTATATGTGAATCAATATATAATTTATTTGGTATCTATTTTCCTTACAAGTAGAGCGCTTCAAAAGTCAGAAATTTGGGAATTTTTCACCAAGTATTGACGAAAATTTACCACTAATATAAAGTAGATCTCAGAATCAGAATGATTAGGAAAAGCATCCCAGAGTTAGGCTGGGTTCACACCAAGTTTTTGCAATACAGTTCCCGTATTAGGTTTTTGATAAAAAAAAAAAAAAAAACCTGACTAAACTGTATCAAAACGTGTGTACACATTTTAATCCGTATACGGTTTGAAAAATGATGTCCAGTTGCATCTGTTTTTTCAAGAGAAAAAAAAAAGTATACTTTTTAACTTTTCACTCATTCCATTATAAATAAAGTTTCACTTGTTTGATTGCACAAATTTTTTTTTCTTGGAATTTCAAAGTCAAAAACCGTATAGAACCGTACGCACATACGGTTCTTCACGGTTCCCATTGACTCCCATGTTAAAAGGAAAACGTATATGTTTCAATACAGTTATTCACCTGGACCAAAAACCGTGGTAGGCTACAGTTTTGGGTACATGAAAAAAAACTGACAAAACTGTACAGGAGGCAAAATGGACACAATCTGATGCATCTTTTGGCATGCGGTTTTCAATGGAGAATCAATGCATACGATTTTCAATACGGTTCCACACGGTTTTCAAATTGAAAATGTATACGGGAACTGTATTGCAAAAACCAAGTGTGAACCCAGCCTTATTGATGCTTAAACTGACAGCGGTGAGATGTGCAAAAAATGCTCTGGTCCTTAAAGGGGTACTCCCGTGGAAATCAATCAACTGGTGCCAGAAAGCTAAGCAGATTTGTAAATTACTTCTATTAAAAAATATGAATCCTTCCAGTACTTTTTAGGGGCTATATACTACAGAGGAAATGCTTTACTTTTTAGATTTCTCTGATGTCATTGACAGTGCTCTCTACTGACCTCTGCTATCCATTTTAGGAACTGTCCAGAGCAGCATATGTTTGCTATGGGGATTTTCTCCTGTTCCTAAAATGGGCAGAGATGTCAGCAGAGAGCACTGTGGTCACGACATCAGAGAAATCTAAAAAGTAAAGCATTTCCACTGTAGTATATACCCCCTAAAAAGTACTGGAAGGATTAAGATTTTTTTTTTTTTTTTATAGAAGTATTGTTTAACTTTCTGGCACCAGTTGATTTAAAAAAAAAAAAAAAAAAAAGTTTTCCACGGGAGTACCTGTTTAAGGGACACAGGTATAAATTGGTTGAGGGCAGTGTTTGGCAGGATTATTTTGTAAAAATTCAAAAACTGGGTCTACAATAACATTCGAGTGTAAAGTAAAGCAAAGATTTTGAATTTTCTGCTTTACTTTGCTGCTATTCCTGTGAAACACCTAAAGGGTTAACACTTACTGAATGTCATTTTGAATACTTTGGAGGGGTGCAGTTTTTATAATGAGGTATTTATAATATGAAGGCCCCTCAAATCCACTTCAAAACTGAACTGTTCCCTGAAAAATGCAGATTTTGAAAATTTTGTGAAAAATTTGAGAACTGCTGTTGAACTTTGAAGCCCTCTGATGTCTTCCAAAAGTAAAAAAAAACGTCAACTTTATGATGCAAACATAAAGTAGACATATTGTATATGTGAATAAGTTATGTATTTGGTATGTCTATTTTCCTTACAAGCAGAGAGCTTCAAAGTTGCAAAAATTTTATGAAAAATTTGAAAATATTAGCATTTTTTCGATTTTTTCACCAAGAAATTATGCAAGTATTGAACATTTACCACTAACAGTAGAATACGTCACAAAAAAACAATCTCGGAATCAGAATGAAAAGTGAAAGCATCCCAGAGTTATTAATACTTAAAGTGACAGTGGTCAGATGTGAAAAAAAAAATGCCCAGGTTCTTAACCCCTTAAGGACACAGCTCTTTTTTTCAAATCTTACCACTGTCACTTTAAGCATTAATAACTCTGGAATGCTTTTACTTTTCATTCTGATTCAGAGAGTTTTTTCGTGACATATTCTACTTTATGTTAGTGGTAAATTTTTGTCGATTTATTGGTGAAAAAATAAAAAAATTATGAAAAATTTGAAAATGTAGCATTTTTTTTTTTACTTTGAAGCTCTCTGCTTGTAAGGAAAATGAATATGGCAAATAAATTATACATTGATTCACATATACTATATGTCTACTTTATGTTTGCATCATATAGTTGACATGTTTTTACTTTTGGAAGACATCAGAGGGCTTCAAAGTATAACAGCAATTTTCCACAAAATTTTCAAAATCAGAATTTTTCAGGGACCAGTTCAGTTTTGAAGTGGATTTGAGGGGCCTTCATATTAGAAATACCCCATAAATTACCCCATTATAAAAACGGCACCCCTCAAAGTATTAAAAATGATATTCAGTAAGTGTGTTAACCCTTTAGGTGTTTCACAGGAATAGAAGGATTGTCCAGCGCTTGACTCTGGGAACAGGTACTTCATTAGAAAGCTAGGGAGAACAAACAGGAACACGGAGATGTGTGACGCGTTTCAGCTCGTGTTACCGAGCCTTAGTCATAAAAGTCTATGACTAAGGCTCGGTAACACGAGCGGAAACACATCACACATCTCCGTGTTCCTGTTTGTTCTCCCTGGCTTTCTAATAAAGTACCTGTTCCCAGAGTCAAGCGCTGGACAATCCTTCCTTCTACATCAATTGGGGTGAAGTCCACACCTGGTCCGTGCGCTGGTTACAAGGGTGAGCTGATATGAACAGTACTTTCACAGGAATAGCAGCAAAGTGGAGGAGAAAATTCAAAATCTTAATTTTTTACACTCATTTTCTTGTAGGCCCAGTTTTCTCTCCTTTTACCCCTTGTAAAAATTCTAAATCACCCTAAAATTTGTAACCCAATTTCTCTCGAGTAAGGAAATACCTCATATGTGGATGTAAAGTGCTCTGTGGGTGCATTAGAGGGCTCAGAAAGGAAGGAGCGACAATGGGATTTTGGAGAGTGAGTTTTTCTGGGATGGTTTTTGGGGGGGCATGTCACATTTAGGAAGCCCCTATGGTGCCAGAACAGCAACAAAAAAAAAAAAAAAAAAAAAAAAAAAAAGGCATGGCATACTATTTTGGAAACTAAACCCATCAAGGAACGTAACAAGGGGTCCAGTGAGCCTTAACACCCCACAGGTGTTTGACGACTTTTCGTTAAAGTTGGATGGGAAAATGAGAATTTTTTTATTTTTTTTTTATTAAAGTGCTAGTGTAGTTTTACGGTGAGTTTCCTGGTAGGAGTTTGTGCTGCGATGGAAAATTTGCCACAGCTCAAACTTGAAGCAGGAAACTCACTGTAAACCCGCCCGTACCCTGTACGTTCACATTGGGCGAGGGGGGGGGGTTGGCAGGCCATGCATGCTGGGAGTTGTAGTTTTGCAACAGCTGGAGGCACACTGGTTGGAAAATACAGAGTCAGGTAACAGAACCTGTGTGCCTCCAGCTGTTGCAAAACTACAACTCTCAGCTTGTACTGATCGCCGAAGGGCATGCTGGGAGATGTAGTTATGCAACAGCTGGAGGTACGCAACTATAACTCCCAGCATGTCAAGACAGCTGTTTGGGCATGCTGGGAGTTGTAGTTTTGCAAGATCTGAAGGGCCACAGTTTATAGAGACCACTGCAGAGCGATCTTCAAACTGTAGCCCTCTAAATCTTGCAAAACTACAAATCCCAGCTTGCCCAAACAGCTGTCTAGGCATGCTGGGAGTTGTACTTTTACAACATCTGGAGGGCTACAGTTTAGAGACCACTGTATAGTGGTCTCCAAACTGTAGCCCTCCAGACGTTGCTAGGCAACTACTTACCGGCTTCCGTAGTCTTCATCATGGAGCCGCACGTCATCGCCGCCGCCGATCGCAGGTAAGGGACCTCCACAACCGCCGCCGGTCACGCTATAGTTCCCCTGTTCTGCCCGTTTTTCCGTCAAGGAACCAAACTTTAACCCCTCCTCCCCCGATCTGCTATTGGTCAGTGTTCTGACCAATCAATAGCAGGGATAGGAGGGGTGGCACCCCTGCCACCTAACTCCTAACCCTTCAGGGGGATTGGGGGGGGGGGGGGGGGTGTCTTGGACACCCCCGATCCCCCTTATTTTCCGGGTCACCGGAGACCTGGAATTGCCGGTTTAAATTGACTGGCGATCGCTGACATGGGGGGGGGGGGTTGGGTTGTCTCAGGGCTCCCCTGGGCATATGCACGGGATGCCTGCTGATATTTAACAGCAGTCATCCCGGTCCGGTCCCCGACCGGCTAGCGGCGGGGACTGGAATTCCCATGGGCATACCCTGCGTCCTGAAGAAGTTAAAAGGTGAAAATGGTCTGGGTCCTTAAGGGGTTAAGGTACTCTGATTGGTCCCCGGTTATTAGTGGTGTACCCCAAGGTTCAGTACTGGGCCCGCTGTTTAATTTATTTATCAATGATATAGAGGATGGCATTAACAGCTCTGTTTCTATCTTTGCAGATGACACCAAGCTTTGTAGCACGGTACAGTCTATAGAGGATGTGCATAAGTTACAAGATGACTGGGATAGACTAAGTGTCTGGGCATCCACTTGGCAAATGAGGTTCAATGTGGATAAATGTAAAGTTATGCATCTGGGTACTAATAACCTGCATGCATCGTATGTCTTAGGGGGGATTAAACTGGCAGAGTCACTGGTAGAGAAGGATCTGGGTGTACTTGTAGATCACAGACTACAGAATAGCATGCAATGTCAGGCTGCTGCTTCCAAAGCCGGCAGGATATTGTCATGTATCAAAAGAGGCATGGACTCGAGGGACAGGGACATAATACTCCCCCTTTATAAAGCATTGGTACGGCCTCACCTGGAATATGCTGTTCAGTTTTGGGCACCTGTCCATAAAAGGGACACTGCGGAGTTGGAAAGGGTGCAGAGACGCGCAACTAAACTAATATGGGGCATGGAACATCTTAGCTATGAGGAGCGATTAAAGGAGTTACAATTGTTTAGTCTTGAGAAGAGACGTTTAAGGGGGGATATGATAAACGTATATAAGTATATTAATGGCCCATACAAAAAATATGGAGAAAAACTGTTCCAGGTTAAACCCCCCCAAAGGACGAGGGGGCACTCCCTCCGTCTGGAGAAGAAAAGGTTTAGTCTAAAGGGGCCTTCTTTACCGTGAGGAATGTGAATTTATGGAATGGTCTACCTCAGGAACTGGTCACAGCAGGAACAATTAACAGCTTTAAAACAGGATTAGATACATTCATGGAACAAAATAACATTAATGCTTATGAAGAAATATAAAATCCCTTCCCCAATATCGCGCCACACCCCTACCCCTTAATTCCCTGGTTGAACTTGATGGACATGTCTTTTTTCGACCGTACTAACTATGTAACTAATGGGACAATTGGCTCCTCCGCTTTTCCATAGCCAGCTGTGTGCTATTCCCTCATTATCCCAATTACAATGGGCAGATAAAAAAGGTCCAAAGTAAATTTCAAGTGTGCCATTTGCATTTGGAGTATGTTGCTGTCAACTCTCAAGATGAGATCAAAAGAGCTGTCACTATCAGTGAAGCAAGCCATCATTAGGCTGAAAAAACAAAAACAAACCCATCAAAGAGATAGCCAAAACATTAGGCATGGCCAAAACAACTGTTTGGAACATTGTTAAAAAGAAGGAATGCACCGGTGAGCTCAGCAACACTAAAAGACCCAGAAGACCAAGGAAAACAACTGGGGTGGATGATGAAGGATGCTTTCCCTTGTGAAGAAAACCCCATTCACAACAGTTGGCCAGATAAACACTCTCTAGGAGGTAGGTGTTTGTGTGTCAGTCAACAATCAAGAGAAGACTTCACCAGAGTGAATACAGAGGGTTCTCCACAAGATGGAAACCATTGGTGAGCCTCAAAAACAGGAAGGCCAGATTAGAGTTTGCCAAATGACATCTAAAAAAAAAAAGCCTTCACAGTTCTGGAACAACATCCTATGGACAGATGAGACCAAGATCAACTTGTATTAGAGTGATGGGAAGAGAAGAGTATGGAGAAGGAAAG
The DNA here is from genome assembly GCF_029499605.1 of Hyla sarda. Classification (NCBI taxonomy): domain Eukaryota; kingdom Metazoa; phylum Chordata; class Amphibia; order Anura; family Hylidae; genus Hyla; species Hyla sarda. The sequence goes on along the minus strand of NC_079194.1, from coordinate 118,690,183 downwards.
GAACATGATCCTAAGCATACACCTCATCAGTGAACATGGTGGCGGTAGTGTCATGGCATAGTGGGCATGTCTGGCTGCCAATGGAACTGCTTCTCTTGTATTTATTGATGATGTGACTGTTGACAAAAGCAGCAGGATGAATTCTGAAGTGTTTCAGGCAATATTATCTGCTCATATTCAGGTAAATGCTTCAGAACTCATTGGACGGCGCTTCACAGTGCAGATGGACAATGACCCAAAGCATACTGCAAAAGCAACCAAAGAGTTTATTAAGGGAAATAAGTGGAATGTTATGCAATGGCCAAGTCAATCACCTGATCTCAATCTGATTGAGCATGCATTGCACTTTCTAAAGACAAAAATGAAGAGAAAATGCCCCCAGAACAATCAGGAACTGAAGACAGTTGCAGTAGAGGCTTGGCAGAGAATCACCAGTGATGAAACCCAGCATTTGGTGATGTCAATGCATTCCAGACTTCAGGCTGTAATTGAATGCAAAGGATTTGCAACCAAGTATTAAAAAGTGAAAGTTTGATTTATGATTATTATTCTGTCCCATTACCTTTGGTCCCTTAACAAGTGGGAGGCACATATGCAAACTGTTGTAATTCCTACACCGTTCACCTCATTTGGATGTAAATGCCCTCAAATTAAAGCTGACTGCTGTCTGCAGTTAAAGCACATATTGTTCATTTAATTTCAAATCCATTGTGGTGGTGTATAGAGCCAAAAATGTTAGAATTGTGTCGATGTCCCAATATTTATGGACCTGACTGTATAATTGAACACACAGCAAATCTGTTGAGCTTCTCTGGCTCTACTAAAACCACTTTTCAGAGAAGTTCCCAAATATTAGACCTGATAGTTTTGCACTGCTCACACCAAAAGGTGTGCAACTAACTTTTCTACACCAGAATACTTACACAAAACTGTTCATGAAATGCCCCATAGTGCCATCCTAGGAAAAAATAAAAAAATATAAGTTATACAGCACAGCTGCTCTTGGTCTCGAACAGTGAACCACAACCAATTCACTGTCCCATTTGTTGACTAAACTAGTACAGCAGCTGACTAACTTCCTCCAATGACAGTTGATACAACCGTCATAACATTTGTTGGGTGCAACAAGACACCATCATGGACTCCTACAGTCTATGAGAATATTGAACACCAGGCTCTAAACATACACAAGTCTTGGGTACCACCATGGGGCAACAGACTATGGGAATATCAAAAATCATGTTCTTTAACATACAGAAAGAAGTGTGGGGCATCACCATGGGATCATTGTTAAGCACAGACCACGAGGAAAGCTGTCACTTATTATTTGGCACATATCTCAGTAATGCAGACTCATATTTCAGTTTAAAACAGGGGGAAGTTATTTATTGACACATTAAATAGAAAAAGACATTGTCCAATATATAAAGAAACAATATTGCACACATTGGTAAAGTGCTCCTAAAAACGACTCAAGACAATCTTAAACATACAGTAAAGTAAGAACTAAAATTCACTTCTGTCACCATTCTTCATTGTCGACCAAGTGGCCTGGCCCCTAACAAGACACAGTGAGAGCACCAGGAGATAGACAGGGTTACGTTTTATGAAGGATAAACCATGGTGGTGATAGAGGCCCGGGCTGGATTTACTTTATGGCAAGAAGTTGGGTGCTCACAACGGTTAAGTGCTGGAAGCATAAAAGGTGATGCTGGTGATAGAGGTTATACCCAATTGTTCACCAAAGAGCAAGACAACCCACCCAAACGTTATTGCACCCCTTAAATACCATTTAAGGCTGGCTTCACAAAGGGCATTGTGCAGCATCTGCAAGTCATCCAGGGGGTATATCGAAAACGTACCAAGAAGCATCTTACATATTCTACAAAATACATTGATACATTTTTGAACGTGATAATACAGACTAAATTTCCTTGTGTGACCCCAGTCTGGAGAGGCGATTCCTAGCACCATACATGATCCGCAGCCACAATTCACATCTTTTCTTTCCAGCTGTAAATCCAACCCTAGCTTACATTAAATACAAAAAGGCTTTAGCAGGTCAAAGACGGGAACAATTGTAGGGCTTTCAAAACTTTATCAATACTATTCATAGGAGCCTCTTTCATAGACAGCAGTAACCACGTCAATAGACTATTATAGGTCTAATGAGGAGTCTAAAGAGCTTTTGGATTTTTAACAAAATTACAGTTCTTCTTTCGGGCAAATTCACATGATAAAGTGCATGAATTATCCTAAACAATAAAGGTGCTTTCTAAAACAGCTCAACGCTGGTAAAACACAAGATATATGGATTAAGGTTATTGTAGACCAGTGGTCTTCAACATCTGGACTACCACATATCTGAGAACCTTAAAGGGGTACTCCACTGCTCAGCATTTGGAACAAAATGTTCCGAACGATTAGAGCCGGGAGCTTGTGATATCATAGCCCCACCTTACATGTCACACCCCACACCCTCAATGCAAGTCTACAGGAGGGGGTATGACGGCCGCCACGCCCCTTCCCATAGACTTGCATTGTGGGGGCGGGGCATGATGTCATGAGTGGTGGGGCTATGACGTCACAAGCTGCCGACTCCAGCGTTCAGAACAGTTTGTTCCAAACGCTGAGCAGCGGGGTACCCCTTCAAGGGTACGTTCACACATACAGGATCCTGCGCAAATAAGAAGCTGTGCTCAGTCATTTAGTTTACATTTAAATCTGCAGCAGAAAATCCTGCGCATCAAATCTGCGTATGTGTGAACGTACCCTAAAAAAGGAGTTATTCAGGATTTTTGTATGTTATCAGCCTGGGGGAACATATTCAAAAACCATATTCTTACCTTCCTCTCTGCTGTTTTTATCCTGGAACCAGATGTGTAATTGGACTGGCTCTAGAGGAAACGAGGAAGGTATTTTTTTTTTACCCCAGACTGGGCACATAAAAATAAAATTGGACCACCCAATTAAAAAAAAAAAGGGATAAGAAAATGGGGACTCTTCCTTGTAAACTGAGATTTCTCCATAGGTGAAACAAATTTTCAGTTTCACTCATGACAAGTTTCCTTCTACAGAAGAGCACATACTTTTCCGTTTTAATCTACAATAAAAGTTTCACTTTGTACACACAAGCTTTTTTTGTACCGATTCTGGAGTTACGGTCTGTATTATATCCTCCAGAGCAGCAGTCATTGATAAAACAGAGGCCCAGATTCATCAAACTGTGTGAGAGAAAAAGTGGAGGGATTTTCCCACAGCGACCAATCACAACTCAGCTAACGAGCTGAGGTAAAGCGAAAGCTGAGCTGTGATTGGTTGCGGTGGAAAAAGCCCTCCACTTTTTCTCTCACGCAGTTTGATAAATCTGGGCCAGTGTGTCTAAAAGAAGACACTGAACCAGCAGGGAATGCCACTCTGGGAAATAGGACATGATGGAAGGTCAGTACAAGCCTTTATGAAGTGAAAATGTTATCTGCAGATTATACAAATAGGTGCAAATGTTTACCTGTGGGAAAGGGAAGCATGGGTGCTACACCAGGATATGTTATACAAGGCAGACATATTGTATTTCCAGATGCTGTAACCTGGTTAACCAACTAAATATTAAAGTGCTTGAAGGAAATAGATAAATAATATAATATAGAATGGACTTATCCTAAGACTTACGGGTCAGTGTTACATGATAGCATTCCAGCTGCTGCCATTCACCACTACAGGATACTTTGGAGCTGAGTGCATACTGTTCTATTATTAAAGGGGTACTCCACTGCTCAGCGTTAGGAACAAACTGTTCCGAACGCTGGAGCCAGCAGCTCCTGATGCCATAGCCACGCCCCCTTATTATGTCATGCCCCACCCCCTCAATGCAAGTCTATGGAAGGGGTGTAATGGCTGTCACACCCCCTCCCATAGACTTGCATTGAGTGGGTGTGACAGCATGAGGGGCGGGGCTATGATGTCACGGGCTGCCAGCGCCAGCGTTCAGTACAGTTTGTTCCAAACGCTGAGCAGCGGCGTACCCCTTTAAATATTCCAATTTAGAGAGAGAGTAGGAAAATTGTAACAATACTACGGAATACTTGGGGTCAATCCAGTGCGCAGTTTAGCCATCTATCAATATACAGATTGTCATTATTGCAATACTTAATATTAACTACATTAACAAAAAATAAAATCTAACAAAGGCTTTGTTCTCAGGAAGAACAGCGCAGCATGCAGCACACTATTCTTCCTGCCAAAACAACAGACACCATAAGGAAACCCAGTATAAATCAAAGAGTCCGTCAGGTGCTGTTCTGTGTGTTCTGTGAACGATCAGTCATTTCTGGTTTTCTGCTTCTATAATGGAACAGAAAACAAAAAACACCACAGGTGTGAACAAAGTCTAACCCTACTGAAGTATACTGTCCCGAGAATAAAACAGAGTCCCATATAGGAGAGCATCACCAGGGAGACATGCACATTGTAGGTATGATATAACTAATGGTATAAACACAAGAGAATTAGTAATAAAGTGCATCAAGGCGAAAGGTGTTCACAGAAAAGAATCAGCACAGTAAATATTGTTTCTGTGAAAAGTACAAATGTGTTTATAATATTAACAAGTCACAAGCACCGCAACAATTCCCTCCCTATGTTGACACCATTTGGTAGAGACTGTATGTAATTGGAGGTCTGAATTCTAGGACTCGTTTAGATTATGCCAACCCCAGACAAAAGCCTTGCCAAAACGCTTGTTGGGGGGGTGGCATAATGCAAGCAGTGAAAGTCCAACATGGGGGGGGGGGGGGTAATCGGCTGCTCAGCGTTTGGAACAAAATGTTCCGAATGCATAGAGCCGGCAGCTCGTGACATCATAGCCCCACCCCCTCAATGTAAGTCTATGGGAGGGGGCGTGACAGCCATCACTCCCCCTCCCATAGACTTGCATTGAGGGGTGGGGCGTGAAGTCATGAGGGGGCGGGGCTATGACTCCACGAGCTCCCAGCGCCGGCGCTAAGCATTCGAAACATTTTGTTCCAAACACTACTGTTAATATCACTAACACTTTTGTTAAAGTGTTAGTCATTAAAAAACTTTTAATGTGTCAATCATACATGTCAAAAAGTTGTTGTTGATCACACGACAGAGCCGCTGCGTTCGCGAGTGATTATCCGGGGAAGCAAGTAGCATTGTGCTCCACTCCCCAGCCAGCCAAGAGATCTGTATATTTCTCTCCCTAAGGTTCTATGAAGAGAAATGGGCGGATCTCTCGGTTGACCAGGGAGCAGAGCGCAATGCCGCTCACCTCCCCGGCTAATAACTCACCATTGCAGCAGGTCTCAGGAGTGAGACCCAGTACAATCAACATGTCAAAAGTGGTTTTTAACCCCTTGGTGATCCATAACGCTATTGTTGTCCAGAGCCTCAGTCTGCCCCCTAATGATAGAGCCTGTCTGGGGCAGACTACCAAAAGAGTGCAGATTTCATGGATCAGTGCAGCACATAGGTACTAATGTATTTAAAAAAACAGAATTGGGCTGTTTTGACTACAATACAAAAATATGGAATAAAAAAAAAAAAAAAAAAGGGATAAAAAAAGACTGATCAATACCAATATGGTACCGATCGCGGTGCAAAAAAAATTAGGCTTCAAACAGCCTGGTATATGGAAAAATAAAGTTATAGAAAAAAATTCTAAAAGTTTTGAACTTTTAAAAAGTCAAAGCTGTACAAATTGGATATTGTTGTAATCGTATCACCCTAAAGAATCAAGATAACATGTTAATGTCACCGCATGGTGAATGCATTGAAGAGCTCCTACTACAAAAAATATATAAATAAATAGATTACGAAATTGCATTATTCACCTCACATTATTTTATTCCGTTTCGGAGTATATGCTGTGGGAAAAAAAAAAAATGAAGAAAGTCATTACAAAAGTACAACTGGTCCCGAAAAAGTCACAAGCCCTCATAAGAAAATTAGAGTTATGGCTATTGAAAGGGAAGGAGACAAAAAAAAAAGTGCAAAATTGAAAATTCGCCTGGTCCTTAAGGGGTTAATGACTAAGTAAAAGTAAGTAACTAAGTAACTAAGTAAAAATTAGTGGTGACTACATAAAGTTCATGTTAGGCTCCTTTCACACTAGTGATTTCTCTGTTATTGAAGTTCCGTTGCGATTTTCGGCAAAAACCTGCCGTTACAAAACCCCTGACGGCCGAGACTAAATCGCATTGCAGCCTATGGGATTTTGTAACTGCCCGTTTGTACCCGTATATGCAGTAATTTTTCTGCCACGATGTCCCGTCACTGTATAACGTCCGTAATGAATTACGGGCATATACGGGTGCAAACGGGCAGTTACAAAATCCCATAGGCTGCAATGCAATTCAGTCTCGGCCGTCAGGGGTTTTGTAACGGCAGGTTTTTGCCGAAAATCGTGACGGAACTTGTGACGGAACTTCAATAACGGAGAAATCACTAGTGTGAAAGGAGCCTTAGATCACCTTTTGCACTGATGCACTAGAATACCAGCCCACCTGTTGTAGCATTTTCATATGATGTAAGTAGTAATATCATACTTGCCATGCGCTTGTCACCGCCATACTTACCAGCACTGTGACCAATGCTGCCTTATTCTAATTGTTTAAATTGTGATGAAACAAAAGTTTGTAATATTTATTACCCTTTGGTGACAATGTGTCTCAACTAGTAAGGTAGCAAGCGCCTCCTAGTGGTGGCTGCAGGCAGGGGATGTCTACACAGGATATCTGAGCTCAGAATCAGAAAAACAAAAGATTCAAACCCCTATAAAGATACAATGAGAAAAAACGGCACAGAACTTTGTGCTATAGGTAATGATTCACATTATGGGCCAATTCACACTAAGAAATCTCCGCCTGGAGACCACGTCTGCAGTGAGCACCGCCTAAATTTATTGTCACCACTGACTAATGCAGCCCGCGCAGGATTCCACTGAAACAATGAGCATGACCAGAACTTGAGCTTCCATGGCAGAAATTCTGCAGCATAAAAGGTGCAGCAGAATCCCACTGAAAAGAAAATTGGAGGCTACTACACTGGAAATTTCCAAGCAGAATTTCTCAGAAATTCCATAGTGTGAATATGGCCTAAGCCTGTGCACTAGAAAAAAAAAAAAAAGTGGCAAAAATTGTTGAGAACTTTGCTCTGAAATGAAACCATTCCAAGATTCCATCAGGTGGCCACTGCCGAAGATACTTTGGCGGTAGGACCGCGGGGCACTGTGCCGCCACCATTGATGGCTTTGCAGTACTCGGAATTCCGCACAAAGAATGAACATGTTCTTTCTTTGCGCGGTACAATTTCAGCGGCGGAATTGTCCGCCCCTGAAATTTTGCAGAGTGAACGGGTCTCGCGGAAGACCCATTCACACTAATGGTACAGTTCACTGTGCGGAATTCTACTCGCGGAATTCCGCAGTGTTAACGTCCCCTACATAGGTTTCTAGAGTAATCTATATATACAACAGAAGCAGATACCTGAATATAGGACTGTAGTGTATACATCATTGTTAGAGGGCTATCAAGTTGATTTTTTTTTAAACCTCTCCCTTTTACATTTCTCTGACTTAGTTACTATTCTTCTTCTACCAACAGAAGGTGCTAAAACTTTGCAATGGAGATATAAATGCAACTCTGTACAGCTGGAGTTATTTGGCTTTGGGACCCACTACGCCTGTGTCCACATTTTGGTGTCTAGTGAAAATTACAGAGGAAAAAATACTGAATTCAAACTCAACACAACTTGTGTAGTTTCCACCGGAGTACCCCTTTAAGGCTGCATCATATGGAACAAAAACAAACGCCCACGTTCCACATCTTCTAAAATGCGCTTCTCATGCAGCACTACTAAAATAACCAACCCACCATCCCCGGATAAAAGGGCCTTCTGTTATGAGAACCCCAAAATGACAATGAGCCCCCTCCCCCCCATACATCTGAATGTAAAGTCCACTCCTACTGACATTATAGTCAACATACAAAAGGTTAAAGTGTTACTATCATTTTCCCCAAAACAATTGATGCGTTGCAGGGACGTGTCAAGAGTTTTGAGTCTCAGAGCCGAGATCCCCACGAATTGCGAGACATAGCTGAGTGACACGCGCAGCAATACGTTATTCCCTGGCGCTCAGTTCATCTGTTTGCAGGAGAACGGTTCAATTATAGTCACCCTGATATATCTAGAGATCAGAAGGGGTGAGGTCTCAGCACCAAGACCCCAACTGATCAAAACTTTTGTAAAATGATAGTTACGCTTTAAGCAGCGGCAATGTGGTGACGACCAAGAACTTTGTTAGGGTCCATCCCCTACAAATTATGAAAACAAAAATCATTACAATACACCACAACACCAGCAACCCTAAAAACTGACCGACTACAACCGGAACTAAGGAGAAAACAGTCTAAAAAGGTCTAAGTTATCAAATGATGCGACCTATTAACCCTTTTGTGAAGGAGGGGAGGATAGAGAAGGGGAGAGCTTTACCGCCGTGCCAGCACATTAAGAGTTAATTCTACAAAAGGCGCAAATCATGAATTAAAGAGTTACTGTCACTTAGACATTTCAAGTCTAGATCACACGGGGTCCTGAGATCCTCCCCAAATTAAGTTATATCTGGGTAAAGCAGCATCTCTCTCCCCAGCTGTCAATCAAATCTGACTCTTCCACTGCACTAGTCTATACCAGTATTTCCTGACCAGGGTGCCTCCAGCTGTTGCAAGTCTACAACTCCCAGCATGCCTGGAAAGCCAACAGCTCCCTGTTTAGGAAACACTGGTCTACACAGGGAATGGGTCAGATGGAACAGCCAGCCAGGGAGTGAAGAGCGCTGCTGCACTCTTCACCGAATTATAACTTGAGACATTATTCAATCTAAACTTTTGACTTCTCAACATGTTTTTTTCCAAAAGGCAGTACTATAACCACTGCGAGGATGTACAGGCAAAGGGTGCGTTCACACGGCCGTCTGGGCCTGCTTTTTTTTTTATCCCTGTTTTGGTTCCGGTCTTGCAGGCTGTAAACGGATTAAAAACAGTTAAAAAAAATCCCATTTACGTCAATGGAATTTTTTTTACAATCCGTTTACATCCGTTTGTACCTGTCTGCACTCATTTCCGTTTTTTTGACGGCAGAAAAAACAGCACATGCAGTATTTTTTCTTCCATCAAAAATAAAAAAACGGAAGAAAAAACGCATACAGTAAATTTTACATTGAAGTCTATGGAAAACAGATGAGCCTTTAAGGTCATACGTTTGCATTAGTTTTTTCAATCAGTTTTTTGATCCGTTTTTACTTCTGAGCATGCTCAGAACAATTTTTTTAAATTTTTTATTAACTCAACAATAACAGAGCCAAACGGATAACATCCATTATTGTATATTTTTTTTGTCTGTTTTTATTTTTGACGGGAGAAGAACAGGACGGGTCTAGACAGCCATGTGAATGCAGCCTAAACCCCAGGCCCTGTTTATATAGGAGACCCAGGCTCCAAAGTAAATCTGCATTATAGGCTATTGAGCCCTGTGGTAAGGTATAGACTTTGGACCATACTAAGGCTGGGTTCACACCACGTTTTTGCAAAACAGTTCCTGTAGCAGGTTTTTGATTTAAAAAAAAAAAAAAAAAACGGATTCCTCAAAACCTGACTAAACTGTATCAGAACGTGTGTACAAATTTTTTATCTGTATTCTGTTTGAAAAATGATGTCCGGTTGCATCCGTTTTTTACGAAAAAAATATGCGTTTTAAACTTTTCACTCCATTATGAATAAAGTTTCACTTGTTTGATTGAAATTCCAAGAAAAAAAAAACGTGCAAAGTCATAAACCATATGGTGAAAATCGGATGGAACCGTACGCACACACAGGTCTGTACCGTACGCACATACAGGTCTGTACAGTTCCCCTTGACTCCGATGTTAAAAAAAAACACGGTTTAATAGTTTTTCACCCAGACCAAAAACCTGATAGGCCACGGTTTTCTGTCTGGGAGAAAAACAAAAGTAAATAACCGTATGGTTTGAAAAACGGAGACAACCGTATACATTATGGTGCTTACGGTTTTGAATGGGAAGTCTATGGGCACGGTTTTCTGTGCGTTTTTTTTTATGAATCCTTATGCCAAAACCGTATAGCAAAGTCGTGGTGTGAACCCACCCTAATAATAAAGGTGTGGGGGGTTCGGACATAGCAATATGTCAGTCAAAAAAGGAACCTGAATGCTGCGTGCGCCCCGATTCATCCTGGGCAGGTGCTTAACAGCGATTTCTGGTCATATGACCAAAAAAATTACCATATCAGCTCATACAAGTGAATGGGGTCACTGTGCAACAAACAAGTGGCGGTGACCGCCAGTCACAAAAACTCTTGGTGGTAAAGCTAGTTAACAGTTTAGATGCTGGAATGGGGGTAGAGATCAGCCCTGGACCCTCCCCCCCCCCTGACCACAATAAAATCTAGAGTGACCACTAAGAATCCCCCTCCCCCCAGGCCCTGGTGGTAGTCGGGTCTCATTTTTTGGAGGTCTGGGTCTTCTTGGGGAGCAGCACCGCCTGGATGTTGGGCAGGACGCCCCCCTGGGCGATGGTCACCCCACCCAGCAGCTTGTTGAGCTCCTCGTCGTTGCGGATCGCCAGCTGCAGGTGTCGGGGGATGATGCGGGTCTTCTTGTTGTCCCGGGCAGCGTTACCGGCCAGCTCCAGGATCTCAGCCGACAGGTATTCCAGCACAGCGGCCAGGTACACAGGAGCGCCGGCCCCAACTCGTTCGGCGTAATTCCCCTTCCGGAGCAGCCGGTGGACGCGGCCTACTGGAAACTGCAGCCCGGCCCTGGAGGAGCGCGACTTGGCCTTGGCCCGGGCTTTGCCGCCGGATTTCCCTCGTCCTGACATGGCTCAGACCTGCGGGGAAGAGACCAACTTTTAACAACAGTTCGCGGTTCAGCGCAGCGCACAAAGCCGGCAGAGTCGTACCGTAATCGGTAAACTGAGAGACGTCCCCGTTATATGGATCACCCGCTAAGCAATCTAACCTCCGCCACAGCCAGAGATACACTGACGCGAAGCCCCGCCCATTCCGGCCTTCCCTAGCGCGCTCTGGGCTCTGATTGGTTTGTAGCAGAGCGCTCCCTCCTTCTCAGTGGACACATCGGCAAACTTGATTTGCATAATCACGCCCCCTCTGTAGTGTGAGCGTTCTGCCGCCGCATGTCGTTACCGAGCTGTGATAGTAATGCAGGGGTTATTCCATGGATGGAAACGCTTCTACCAGCAACACGCGATTACCACTGCTTCCCAACCGAGGTGCCTCCAGCTGTTGCAAAACTACAACTCCCTGCATGCCCGGACAGCCAAAGGCTGTCCGGGCATGCTGGGAGTTGTAGTTTTGCAACAGCTGGAGGCTCCTCGGTTGGGAAACACTGCCTTAAACATTAACAGTACTTAGTATTTGGCTGATATGAATCGGTCTTTAGGGTCATTTACTATAGAATGTATAGTAAATGTACACATTAGGTTAGCAGTATAGTTCCCCAACATTAGGCTGGCAGTATAGTTCCCCCCATTAGGTTCAGTACAGTTCCCCCACATTAGGTGCAGTACAGTTCCCCTCACATTAGGTGCCACCTAATGTGGGGGTACTATACTGCACCTAATGTGGGGGTACTATACTGCACCTAATCTGGGGGTTCTGTACTGCACCTAATGTTCCCCCACATTAGGTGCAGTAAAGTTCCCCCACATTAGGTGCAGTAAAGTTCCCCCACATTAGGTGCAGTATAGTTCTCCACATTAGGTGGAGTATAGTTCCCCCACATTAGGTGCAGTATAGCTCCCCACATTAGGTGCAGTATAGTTCCTCCACATTAGGTGCAGTATAGTTCTCCACATAAGGTTGGCAGTATAGTTCCCCACATTAGGTGCATTATAGTTCTCCACATAAGGTGCAGTATAGCTCCCCACATTAGGTGCATTATAGTTCTCCACATTAGGTGCAGTATAGCTCCCCACATTAGGTGCATTATAGTTCCCCACATTAGGTGCAGTATAGCTCCCCACATTAGGTGCAGTATAGCTCCCCACATTAGGTGCATTATAGTTCTCCACATTAGGTGCAGTATAGTTCCCCCACATTAGGTGCAGTATAGTTCCCTCACATTAGGCTGGCAGTATAGTTCCCCCCATTAGGTTCAGTACAGTTCCCCCACATTAGGTGCAGTACAGTTCCCCACACATTAGGTGCCACATAATGTGGGGGAACTGTACTGCACCTAATGTGCAGTATAGTTCCCCACATTAGGTGCAGTATAGTTCCCCCACATTAGGTGCAGTATAGTTCCCCCACATTAGGCAGTATAGTTCCCCACATTAGGTGCAGTATAGTTCCCCCACATTAGGTTCAGTACAGTTCCCCCACATTAGGTGCAGTACAGTTCCCCACACATTAGGTGCCACATAATGTGGGGGAACTGTACTGCACCTAATGTGCAGTATAGTTCCCCACATTATGTGCAGTATAGTTCCCCCACATTAGGTGCAGTATAGTTCCCCCACATTAGGCAGTATAGTTCCCCACATTAGGTGCAGTATAGTTCCCCCACATTAGGTGCAGTATAGTTCTCCACATAAGGTTGGCAGTATAGTTCCCCCACATTAGGTGCAGTATAGTTCCCCCACATTAGGTGCAGTATAGTTCCCCACATTAGGTGCAGTATAGTTCCCCCACATTAGGTGCAGTATAGTTCCCCACATTAGGTGCAGTATAGTTCTCCACATTAGGTGCAGTATAGTTCCCCCACATTAGGTGCAGTATAGTTCCCCCACATTAGGTGCATTATAGTTCTCCACATTAGGTGCAGTATAGCTCCCCACATTAGGTGCAGTATAGTTCCCCCACATTAGGTGCAGTATAGTTCCCAACATTAGTTGCAGTATAGTTCCCCCACAGACATGCAGCCTTCAGACATATACAGTGTATGGCTGGAGGCTGTATGCCTGTGCACTGCCCCACTTCAGTGTTCCGAACACTGCTCCTTCGGTCCGGAGACATGATCTACTGCTATGGCCTATAGACCATAGCAGTAGGTCCCGGGACCGGAGGAGCGGTAGTCGGAACACTGAAGATGACGTGCTGGTGACTTACCATGCAGGCCGGCACGCATCCTCCTCGTCAATGCTCCGCTCCTCCGTTGCTATGGGTGCATGCACGGGATGTCAGTGACTTCCCTGCGTGCGCTACCTCCTGGCGGCCCCTGCATTTTTAAAGGGGCCGCCGCAGAAAGGTAACCAAGACATCCTTGTGTCCCGAAAAGATCACACCCGACACACCCCATGCGCACGCCTATGTATGAAATACTTTCATCTTTACATAGCTGAATGTGCTGACAACAAAATCACACAAAAATTATCAATGGAAATCAAATTTATCAACCCATGGAGGTCTGGATATGGAGTCACACTCAAAATGGAAAACCACAATACAAGCTGATCCAACTTTCATGTAATGTCCTTAAAACAAGTCAAAATGAGGCTCAGTAGTGTGTGTGGCCTCCACGTGCCCGTATGACCTCCCTACAACGCCTGGACATGCTCCGGATGAGGTGGTGGATGGTCTCCTGAGGGATGTCCTTCCAGACCTCGACTAAAGCAACCGCCAACTCCTGGACAGTCTGTGGTGCAACGTGGCATTGGTGGATGGAGCGAGACATGATGTCCCAGATGTGCTCAATCAGAGTCAGGTCTGGGGAACAGGCGGGCCAGTCCATAGCATCAATGCCTTCCTCTTGCAGGAACTGCTGACACACTCCAGCCACATAAGGTCTAGCATTGTCTTGCATTAGGAGGAACCCAGGGCCAACCGCAGCAGCATATGGTCTCACAAGGGGTCTGAGGATTTCATCTTGGTACCTAATAGCAGTCAGGCTACCTCTGGCAAGCACATGGAGGGCTGTGCAGCCCCCCCAAAGAAATGCCACCCACACCATTACTGACCCATTGCCAAACCAGTCATGCTGGAGGATGTTGCAGGCAGCAGAATGTTCTTCACGGCATCTCTAAACTCTAGACATGTGCTCAGTGTGAACCTGCTTTAATCTGTGAAGAGCACAGGGCGCCAGTGGCGAATTTGCTAATCTTGATGTTCTCTGGCAAATGCCAAACGTCCTGCATGGTGTTGGGCTGTAAGCACAACCCTCACCTGTGGACGTCGGGCCCTCATACTGCCCTCATGGAGTCTGTTTCTGACCGTTTGAGTGGACACATGCACATTTGTGGCCTGCTGGAGGTCATTTTGCAGGGCTCTGGCAGTGCTCCTCCTTGCACAAAGGGGGAGGTAGCGGTCCTGCTGCTGGGTTGTTGTTGTCCTCCTACGGCCCCCTCCACGTCTCCTGGTGTACTGTAGTGTTGCTCGCGAATATTCGCAATTCGAATTTTATTCGCGAATATTCACGAATATAGCACTATATATTCGTAATTACGAATATTCGGTTTTATATATATATATATTTTTTTTTTTTTCACAGTACACATCAAAGTGATCATCCCTCTCTGCTTCCAGCTTGTGTGGTGTAAAGAAGGCTCTAAAACTACTGTATGCTAATTTTCGCATATGTGAATTTTCGATTATACAAATTTTTGTATATGCTAATTTTCGCATATGTTAATTTTCGCATACACGAATTTTCGCATATGCGAAAATAAAACGAGAATATTGCGAATATGCGAATATTCATCCATATATTCGAGAATTTGAATATGAATGCTCAACACTAGTGTACTTGCCTGTCTCCTGGTAGCGCCTCCATGCTCTGGACACTACGCTGACAGACACAGCAAACCTTGCCACAGCTCGCATTGATGTGCCATCCTGGATGAGCTGCACTACCTGAATCACTTGTGTGGGTTGTAGACTCTGTCTCATGCTACCACTCGAGTGAAAGCACTGCCAGCATTCAAATATGATCACAACATCAGCCAGGAAGCATAGGAACTGAGAAGTGGTCCGTGGTCACCACCTGCAGAACCACTCCTTTTATTGGGGCGTGTCTTGCGAATATCCTATAATTTCCACCTGTTGTCTGTTCCATTTGCACAACAGCATGTGAAATTGATTGTCAGTGTTGCTTCCTGAGAAATAATTTAAAAGAGGTAATTTACAACAATTAACATTCTGGCACCAAAATGTGTTCTAGCGGAGTATCCCTTTAAAGCAGACAGGTAATGACCTCTGAAAAAGCAGGATCCAACAGTAAAAGCACTCATGTCCATGCTTAGATCATGGCTGAACAGTAGTGACCGATAGAGATGAGCGAACTTACAGTAAATTCGATTCGTCACAAACTTCTCGGCTCGGCAGTTGATGACTTATCCAGCGTAAATGAGTTCAGCCTTCAGGTGCTCCGGTGGGCTGGAAAAGGTGGATACAGTCCTAGGAAAGAGTCTCCTAGGACTGTATCCACCTTTTCCAGCCCACAGGAGCACCGGAAAGCTGAACTAATTTATGCAGGAAAAGTTATCAACTGCCGAGCCGAGAAGTTTCTGACGAATCGAATTTACTGTAAATTCGCTCATCTCTAGTGACAGACCACTTTACAGTCAGTGCTATTAGCCTGAGGATTGTTAAGAGAGTGGTCATCACTGGCCATTAGCATATTAGGTAATGGAAGTATCAGCAGGCATAACAGTCCATTTTCTATTTTGCAGGCTTTGGAGGCTACGTGCATACATATACGCAGCATTTTGAGCCTCATTGCTCTCGTACAGTATTTTTGCAAAAAAAAAAAAACAGGATAGTCCAAAAAACAGAAACATTATATATTTTAATCTGTGTCAGGTTCCACTCCTGGTTTTGTAAAAAAAATACTGACCAAAATACTGTGCGAGATCATGGTGTATGCCAGCGTTTTAACAATCATAAGTGTCTGAGCACTTGGCTGTCTCCGACCGCCCGCGATCAGTCACTTATCTCCTATCCTGTGGATTAAAGCCCTGCAGTACTCATTTAATTCTACTGAATAGTAAATTAACAGCTTCTTCAGACCTACATACATTTTACAGCTGTAAAATTAAAGTTGCCAGTCCTTTAGCCTTTTTAGTGCAGTAGCCCCAGAAAACTGCAAATACAGCTGGAAAAAAATGAATTGCTGCTCTACATAAAGATGGCAGAGACTACAAGAAGAATTCAATAATGACCCTGAAAATGAGCTCTGTGGGTAAGGCTGCATTCACATCACGGGTGCAGCCTACAGCTGCCGGATCCAGCTGAGGGATGGGATAACCATCCGCTCCCGTACCCCAGCCGGACGGCGTATACCAGTGGTCTTCAACCTGCGGACCTCCAGATGTTGCAAAACTACAACTCCCAGCATGCCCGGACAGCCGTTGGCTGTCCGGGCATGCTGGGAGTTGTAGTTTTGAAACATCTGGAGGTCTGCAGGTTGAAGACCACTGGCGTATACTATGGTTTTAGGTCTGGTCACAAAACCGGATATGGGGCAAATATGAGCCGACCGGAGTCACTGTTTGACTCCTGTCGGCTCATTAATGTGAATGGGTTTCGGCGCCGTTCCGGATCGAATGCAGCCTAAGACAGTGGTTTCACAGGACAGGTTCCACTCAGAGCAGGCCTCAACATGGCCAACCAAATATGTTGAATGCACGTGCCCAGCGTCATATCCAGAAGTTGTGTAGAAGTAGAGAGACCAGAGGACGGCGCCTCGTGTATTACCCCAGTGGTTAGAAGACCTCTATAGGAGGGGTGCAGTTGCTTCTATAAATTTGCCATTCACCTTAAATGCATAGATTATGCACATATCACCCCAATCAGGGGTACAGAAGAGAGTGATATCCTGTGCAGGTCCAGAAGGTCCCAGGAAATGTCCAGAGGATGGCCTGTAGAGGCACTTGGTAATGAAAGGAAAATTTACTTTAAACAGGCGCTCAGGAGTACCGGAAAATATCACCCCCAATGCAGGATTTGGAATCAAGTAGTCGTCTTCATTGGAAAAAAAGATACAGGTAACGCATTTTGGGGTATCACACCCCTTCTTCAAATTGAGATCATTCATGCTGATTTCCTGCATTGGCAGTGATATTTTCCGGTACTCCTGAGTGCCTGTATAAAGGTCATTTTCCTTCCCAGACCAAGCATATCCAAAAGTTGTCTTTGGGAAATAGATATATGAGTGCTGCCAGCATTGCTGAAGAAAGCAGAATAAGGCCATGTCCTGTGGCCCTATGAGACCAAGATAAACGTATTTTGTTTGGATGGTGGCAAGAGTGTCTTGCCAGGTGGTAGGAGTGCCATGGTCTGGGGCTGCATGAGTGCTACTGCCACTAGCGAGCTACAGTTTATTAATAGAACCCTGAATGCCAACACGTACTGTGACATACTGAAG
Source organism: Hyla sarda (assembly GCF_029499605.1). Classification (NCBI taxonomy): domain Eukaryota; kingdom Metazoa; phylum Chordata; class Amphibia; order Anura; family Hylidae; genus Hyla; species Hyla sarda. Next base: position 118,672,768 of record NC_079194.1, on the reverse strand, counting down.
CAGAGCATGAGCCCCTCTCTTTGGAGACTAAGGGGGAAATTTATCAAAGCCTGTCCAGAGGAAAAGTTGCCGAGTTGCCCATAGCAACCAAACAGATCTCTTCCTTCAGAGGCCTTTTTAAAAATGAAAGAGGCAATCTGATTGGTTGCTATGGGCAACTCAGCAACTTTTCCTCTGGACGGGTTTTGATAAATCTCCCCCTAAGTGTATTAGAACTGCTCAATTGTACCCTGTATTCATTAACACAATAACAACCCAATAAACACCTTCAAGATGACCACTTCCTTACGAAAGAAGCTGAGGGTAAAGGTGATGGACTGGCCAAGCATGTCTCCAGACCTAAACCCTATTGAGCATCTGTGAGGCATCCTCGGACGTAAGAAGGGGGAGCGCAAGGTCTCTACTATCCACCAGCTCTGTGATGTCATCATGGAGAAGTGGAAGAGGACTCCAGTGTTATCCTGTGAAGCTCTGGTGAACTCCATGTCCAAGAGGCTTAAGGCAGTGTTGGAAAATAATGGTGGCCACAAAATATTGACAATTTGGACATTTCCACTTAGGGGTGTACTCACTTTTGTTGCCAAGGTTTAGACATTAAGGCTAAGTTTCCACTCAGTTTTTTTTCTGGCAGTATTTGGATATCTACCACAGTGGTTTTTGAGCCAAAGCCAGAAATGTATTCAAAAGGAATAGGACATATAATGGAAGGACTTACACTTCTCCTCCCTTATGGATCCACTTCTGACTTTGGCTCAAAAACTGCAGTGGCAGTTTTCCCCAAAACTGCCACAAAAAAAAAAAAAAAAACAAGTGGAGACTTAGCCTCATGGTTGTGTGTTGAGTTATTTTGAGGGGACACAACATTAAACAATGTGCACTCACTACTTTACATTGTAGGAGAGAGACATTTCTTCACTGCTGTCACATGAAAGGATACGGTATACTGTACCTGAACTCAGAACCCTATAGTGAGCCAGATTTACGTGGGGCCTCAGTGTTGTGGCCAGGTGAAACCAATACCTATTCTGTAGAGACGCTTTGGTTGTGATCACATGTTCAAGCTTTTAAGTGCAATTAGGGTAGGTTGATAGTTCACTTGTGCTCCCCCACTGGTTGTATCAATCTGCATCCCAATGAAAACAGGATGCAGATGTAAACTATTAACGGGAGAAGAGCTCATTGATCTCTAAAGGCCGAACTGAGCCACCTAGTCACTCTGTTCGGGACCTATGCGTTATTTAAAAAGCACAGTGCAGTTTTGACTACAGCTTTAAAGCCAAAACCAGGTATGGATTGTAATGAACTAGGCATTACTTACTATTGGAAACTAATGTGATGCAGTTATAAACCACAATGCCACATGATTGTGTGGTCTCAACCTTCTGTCAGATTGCTTGGGTGCATCTGCTGGGACTATTGTTGATCCTGTTGCAATCTTGGGGGGGCGACATTCCAGGGGAACCCTTGCTGTGCGGCCGCAGGATGTCATGCACATATTGCTAAGCTGTTAGTGTCCCTCGTATCACTACTGGGGACGACAGTGTCGTATGCGATGGGTTCCCAGATTACCACAACGGCAGCTGAGGCAGTTTCTCACTCCACAGGAAAGACAGCATTGAAGTGCTCACCAAGAAGCTTTATACTTAAAGGGGCACTCCGCTGGAAAACTGTTTTTTTAAATCAACTGGAGCCAGAAAGTTAAAACAGATTTATAAATGACTTCTATATAAAAATCTTAACCCTTCCCTTTATTTTCTGTCTGACCACAGTGACACTTCTGTCCACATCAGGAACTGTCCAGAGCAAGAGCAAATCCCCATAGCAAACCTATCCTGCTCTGTACAGTTCCTGACATGGACAGAGGTGTCAGCAGAGAGCACTGTGGTCAGACAGAAAAATTCAAAAAAGAAAAGAACTTCCTGTGGAACTTACAGCAGCTGATAAGTACTGGAAGTATTAAGATTTTTAAATAGAAGTAATTTTTGAGTTTTGCAACAATTTAACATTTCTATCTAGGTGCATTTTTTTTCTTTTTTTTCTTTTTTTTGTATTTTGTTAAAGCGAAAAAAAAAAAAAGCCATTATGACTGCCCAGCCCACGGATCAAATTCATTTCTAGTAGACCCAGACTGTTGTTTACATTGTTTTCTTTTTGTTTCTTTCAAGTCATCACCTGTCTACTTTGATCTATATAAAAAAAAAAAAAAAAAATTAAATAGTGAACCTGACCTTACAACAGAAAAACTAAATGAGAAACCCTTCAACCACACAATTTACATTTATTAAAACAGATGTGACCGATGCTAACAGTAGTTATATATAGTTATTTTTTTATTTGACAGAACTGCCAGGATAAAAAGTAATAGCTTATGAAAGTTCTGGAGCCAGGTTTCAAGACACTGTCTCCATAAATGTCAGCTAGACTCTAGAGCAGTGATCTTCAACCTGCGGACCTCCAGATGTTGCAAAACTACAACTCCCAGCATGCCCGGACAGCCGTTGGCTGTCCGGGCAAGCTGGGAGTTGTAGTTTTGAAACATCTGGAGGTCCTCAGGTTGAAGACCACTGCTCTAGGGAATACAGGAAGACATTACCTCCACCACCTAATAGGCATAAAAAAACTACAATTCCAAAAACAAAAATGGATTGAGAGATTGTGGGGAGATTTCTTTTTAGTAAAACGTGTGCAGAGGAATAGTGGAGCAGTTGGCCATTGGTTATGGCTATGTCTAACTGTTCCTCTATGCATGTTCTGATAAATCTCCCCTATAGCCTTACCAAGAGAATCACCAGAGGCGGTGCGTGCATCCACCTAAAAGGACAGGAGGAAAGAGAATTACAAAGAATTAGCACAGTTCATGAAGTTCTGCTGCTGAGTCTTTACATTATACAGGTAAAAGGACAAGTCCCTTAAGCCAAATACTGAAGAAACATTGAACCAGGTCCAACGAGCAACACAACAGACAAAATGAACGGAACCCAATTAACAAACAGTATAACACAAGTCAGTGACTTGTTCAGGTGTGCTGATATTTGTAGTTCCCAGACTGGTTGTCATGTCCTTGCTCTTTTGGGTGATGGCTCCCCTTCTTTCTTTAGCCACTGATGCATTAACCCAGCACTAGTCTTCTTGGGTGACAAAGCGAGCTGAGAAAGTTTAGCTGGTTTAACCTCTTCTGATTCTTCTTTCTTTGGAGACTTGTTTTGTAGCCATGCCAACATCTTCTTACTGCTGGCGCTCAGAGCAGGCTCCTATAATTATACACAAATAGTAATACCATTATATGATAGAGTCATAAAGAGCAGGTGCATGTGCTATAATGCACAGGATGGGTAAAGGACGCGCAACAATCGGCCAATTTAACAGGACTGAAAGACTATCAAATATGTATGGGGCCCTCCCTATCCCCCCCCCCATAAAAGATCATTTTGGGGGAGTAGGGTACAGCATGTTGGATTTCAACTATTTACTTATTTATTCTCAGAGGGAAAAGGCACAGACAGAGCAGCCTGGCAGAGGCTTACCCCACTTTCTCCATACAGAAAACATGAAGCCAAACGTTTATGTACGGAGAAAGA